>NW_028251937.1:0-52968 GCF_964263255.1 Lissotriton vulgaris
TCGTGGTGCAGTGTCCAAGATGGCGGCCGGGCCGGGCAATGGTGCTGATGGTGGCCCGGGCCCGTGATACAGAGATGTCCGGGAGTAGGAGTCCCGTAGGGGACGGAGTGTGGGTTGCTTCGGTGGGTGGCACCTGGAGAGCTGACTTCCCGGCTCTGTCATGCGGGGAGGGAGCGAGCCCGTCATGTGGCCTGTCCAACATGCGTCCCCCCCAGCTGAAGGCGGGGAGAGTCACCCATCTTCTTGGGGACTCTCCTCGTCGAGGCGGAAAAATCGTGACAGGCCATCCGCGTTGGCATGCTCCTGGCCGGGGCGGTGTTCCACCGTGAAGTCCATCCCTTGCAGGGAGATGGACCATCGCAGGAGCTTGGGATTCTCCCCCCGCATCTGCATCAGCCATTGCAGGGGGCGGTGATCTGTTTGCACCCGAAAGTGGGTACCGAAGAGGTAGGGCCGGAGCTTCTTGAGGGCCCATACCACAGCGAAGGCCTCCCTCTCGATGGTGCTCCAGTGCTGTTCCCGGGCCAACAAACGTCGACTGATGAAGGCCACTGGTTGGTCGACTCCCTCGGTGTTTAGTTGGGAGAGGACGGCTCCGATGCCATGGTCGGAGGCATCAGTCTGGACGATGAACTCCCGGCTGTAGTCGGGAGCCTGGAGTACCGGGGTGGTGCACATGGCGACCTTCAGCTTTTCGAAGGCCGCTTGACAATCGGGAGTCCAGTCGACTCTTTTTGGCTGGTTCTTGGATGTCAGGGCCGTGAGGGGCCCCACAATGCTGCCATAGTCCTTCACAAATCGCCGGTAGTATCCGGTGAGCCCCAGGAAGGCCCGGACCTCGGTTTGCGTTACGGGCGGTTGCCAGGACTGGATGGCAGCGATCTTGAGTTGGAGGGGGGCCACCAGACCGCTCCCCACTTGGTGTCCTAGGTAGGTCACGGACCCCTGGCCAATCTGACATTTGCTGGCCTTGATTGTGAGGCCGGCCTGTTGGAGGGCCTGCAGGACCTCTCGGAGGTGGCGGAGGTGATCTGACCAGTGGCGGCTGTAAACCGCGATATCGTCCAGGTAGGCGGCGCTGAATTCTTCGAGGCCCGCCAATACCTGGTTCACCAGGCGTTGAAAAGTTGCCGGGGCGTTTTTCATGCCGAATGGCATCACTTTGAAATGGTAGTGGCCATCCGGGGTGGAGAAAGCGGACCGTTCTTCCGCCCTGGGGGTGAGGCCGATCTGCCAGTAGCCCGCTGTCAGGTCGAAGATGCTGAGGTAGCGGGCAGCCCCCATGCGGTCGATCAGTTCATCGGCTCGGGGAATGGGGTGAGCGTCGGTCTGGGTGACAGCGTTCAGGCCCCGATAGTCAACGCAGAATCGGAGCTCAGGGGTGGTGCCGGGGGCAGCAGCTTTGGGGACCAGTACGACTGGGCTGGCCCAGGGGCTGTCCAAGGGTTCGATGACTCCGAGGGTGAGCATCTTGGAGACTTCTTCCTGGATGCAGGCACGTACCCGATCTGGCACGCGGTACGCCCGATGCCTGATGGGGGGACTGTCCCCCGTGTCCACGTCGTGCAGGCACCAGGGGGTGACCCCTGGGGTGAGGGAAAAGAGAGCTGCGAACTGCAGCAGGAGAGCCCGACAGTCTTGGCGCTGCTCTGAGGTCAGGGCATCTGACAGCCGGACCCCGTCTACCGAACCATCCTTTTCACGTGTCCTCAGTAGGTCAGGGAGGGGCTCGGAGTCTTCTTCTGTCCCACTGTCTCTAGCCATCAATAGGCTGAGCTCCGAGCGCACAAAGTGAGGCTTGAGTCTGTTGGCGTGGAGGACCCGGAGGGGGTTCCGGGAAGATTCCATGTCGATGAGATAGGTGACGGGGCTCTTGCGTTCGACCACCTTGAAGGGCCCCGTCCACTTATCTTGCAGGGCACAAGGTTCGGTGGGGGACATCACCCATACTTGCTGGCCAGGTATGAACTCTATGGAGGAGGCGTTCTGATCGTACCATTTCTCCATGTCCTCCTGACTGGCTTCAAGATTGGCTTTGGCGATTTCTCGGAACCGGCTGGTCTGATTGCGGAGGGTCAGGAGGTACTTGTAGACATCTGGAGGGGTTTTCAGGGGGGCCATCTCCCAACCTTCCTTGACTAGGCTGAGGGGCCCTCGAACAGGGTGCCCGTACAAGAGCTCGAAGGGGCTGAAGCCGAGGGACTTCTGAGGGACTTCTCGGTAGGCGAAGAGGAGGCACGGGAGGAGCACATCCCACTGGCGGCGGAGGGACTCTTCTAACCCCATAATCATTCCCTTGAGTGTACGGTTGAACCGCTCAACCAGTCCGTTCCCCTGTGGGTGATAGGGGGTTGTGAATCGGTAGGTGACCCCGCACTGCTGCCAGAGGGATTTCATGTATTTCGAAATGAAGTTCGTGCCTCTGTCGCTGACGACTTCCCGGGGGAAGCCCACCCGGGAGAAGATCCCCATTAAGGCTCGGCCGACCACCGGTGCGGTTACAGTTCGAAGGGGGATGGCCTCAGGATAGCGGGTGGCATGGTCCACCAGTACCAGAATGAAACGATGTCCTTGGGCTGTTCGGGGGTCCAGGGGCCCCACAATGTCTATTCCCACCTTTTCGAACGGGGTGGTAACCACCGGGAAGGGTTGCAGGGGTGCCTTGAGTTTGCGGCCGCTCTTCCCGCTGGCCTGACAAGTGGGACAAGACCGGCAGTGGTTGAGTACGTCATTTCTCATTTTGGGCCAGTAAAAGTGGGTCACCAGGCGGTTGTAGGTTTTGTCCTGACCCAAGTGTCCGGCCAGGGGGACATCGTGGGCCAAGTTCAGCAGGAAGTCTCTAAAACGGAGGGGCACCACTAACACTCGACTGGCCCCTAACTCGGCGATTCTCTGTTCACTGTACAATAGATCATTGTCCCAATAGATCCAGTGGGCCCCGGCGGTATCTCCCGTGCTCTGGGCGAGGGCTTGTTGTCCGAGTCCCTCGAGGGAGGGACATGTCTTTTGCTCTTGACGGAATTGTTCCTGGGTGGGTCCCCCTTCTTGACGCCACTGAGCCAGGTCTGGGAGATCCTGGGGTTGAGCGAGTTCTTCTTGGGTTTGTTCTGGGGGGTCGACGGTGTCGGCGTCCCCCACTGGAGCGATCGGGGGAGGAGGTGCTGGCCATTCGGGTTCTTCTGTTCGGGGGATGGAGCGGGCCGCCATGGACCGGGTGGTTAGGCACGCCCAGTCCGGAAGGCCCAACATCCCCAGGTGTTCTCTTCTTTCTACGGCGGCCCATGGGGAACTCTCGAGATCGTTCCCCAGGAGACAGTCCACGGGGGCATCATCGCGGACCGTCACCTTCAGCATGCCGGATACTCCTCCCCACTCGAAGGGGACTGGAGTTCTGGACTTTTAGGTTCCGTCCAGAGGTGTCAGGGATAACACCCGAAGACCCCGGAGTTCTACCTGTCTCGGTGCACAAATAAACAGAAACACGGGCTTCTCGATGGTGGTGTCAAAGACCAAAGGTTTATTACTGCAGGGACACAGAAGTCACAGAAACTACACACCGGGCAGAATCTAGGAGCCTGTTCAATTTGTACAAGAAGGGTTGCTCCTTATATACTAAAAATTGGCCTTGAGGCAAATTCTTTACATGTTAGTACATTCCCAAACCTTTGTGTCCTAAACAATAAATATTTGGCGTTGCACAGGAATCGTCGACAATATCTGATGTCAAAACATTACGAACGAGGGGTTCCCACTTTTCCATCATAATCTCATGTCAACTTTTCATTCAAGACCCGGACCGCCTCATCGTAAATTTCGTTACCTCCCCCTAATAAAGGCCCAGAAGGAAAGGAGCAGAGCCAGGTCCAGAAGATAGAAAAGTAGGATAAGAGGGATAAGAGATGTTTGTGGGTCGTAAATGGGCAAGGCTACCAGCTTCGGCCGCCTAATCATGATCAGGCCAACGAACACGAGAACCAGTATAGCAGGACTGGCCTCGGGCAGAGGAGGCAGCTTCTGCCGAGTCATGCAGCCATGGCGTGTTCTGTTCTAAGGTGCACGTGTCACTAGAGGTGAATCTCCGGCTAAAGCTTACGTGTCCTTTAGGTGAAAGGGGTCACTGCGTGTCCATTGTCTACGTGAGGGCAAGAAACACAAAATGGCTTCCGTGATCTAAGATGGATGCCATGAGTAGATCAGAAATGTGCTCGTAACAGGAGTGATCTTGCTCGTAGCATAGCGAAAACACCAGGATATGCTAAATGGATCATTTGCGGTTCACTGATACCAAAATTATGTATTTACGACAATGTTGAAAACACGAGTTCAAATCGTCACGGAACCTCAGACCCTCCTTTTGCCCTTACGTAGGCAATTACTCTATGTCCGAGTCTATCTCTATGCTCATCAGGTCAGTGACATGTTGCTGCATCATCATTCTTTCTCGCGCCTTTTCTCCAAACGCAGGTGGTTTTCTGAAACAGGTTGCAGCACAGAGACTACACAAAGCGGGACCACACTGGATAATCAGGCAGCATGAGAATAGAAATACTAAGATGACACCAATGACCATCAGAACCTTCCATCCCCACGCTGATATCAGAGTCCAAAACCACTCCATGAAGGACCAGTTTCCCTTGTCTACGTGTATAGAGTCGGAAATCTTGTGTAGCTTAGAGATCGCCTCATAGACAGTTGGAGCGTTATTGGGAATAAAAACACAGCAGCTCGATTGGATCATTCTGCATACCCCACCTCGATCTGCAAGTATTACGTCTAGAACCATACGGTTCTGCAACGTCATGAGTCGATCCGCCTGAAGCTCAGCTGTCAAGTTGCTAAGGGCACCAGCAGTTTCGGTAATAGTAGATTCAACTACCCGTGTTAGCTGACGTAGATTTCTACTATTGGCCATAGGCCCCCAGAACTGAAGGAAACCTTTGAATAAGTCTCCAGCTTCCTGACCAGCGGTATCTTCCTTGCTGAAAACACCTCTTGCTACTCTGGTCTTGTGATAGTCTGAGGAAGCAGTGTACGTTGGAGGCAACAGTCGAGCAATATAACATGAACCTGAAAAGTCAGCAGGCAGCCATGTATACGCTCTGTCTTGACAGATGAAGTAGGTACCCCTAGCAGTAAGGAAGGCAGGGGAAGAGTTAGACGGAAACACGTAAGTCTCAACGCACTCACTCCTCCCTAGCTGAGCTCTCGGATTTCTCCCATTTCCTTGCAAACAGACCTGACCTCGGTGAGGCACGACCCAGACTGGAGTGGAGCTTTTACGCTTGCCTTCTCCCAAACTAAGGCGATACTCTGTAGAATTCCAACTCAAATATACTCGTAATTCGTCTCTAGGGTAAGATGGAGTATTATTGACGTCCTTAATCATGTCAATAATTCCCTGAACTAAAGCTTTGTTTGCAGAGTTGTATTTAGTGGAACGTGGTGGACGCGGAGGATAGGTCTCAAGGGCATAGGCAAAAATGGTCTGAAAGGCCTGAAATGATCCATTATAGCTAAAAGGCAAAACCAGATAGGGAATGCCTTTATCCATAGTGTGGGGTATCAAGCCACACACCCAGCAGTCTGTAGTGTTAACTACCAGTTGGTGTTGGTGCAGAAGCTGTACAAATGTGTTGTTAATGAATTCTGAGCGTCGAGCTTGTTCGTGTTCAGGAAACGAGTGAAAAGAATGCATAGAAGAAACAGTAAAAGTAGCAGGACCACGGGGAGGTACTGTAGTTACTGGCATAAAAATTAAATTCACACCAAAGACGATTCCACCCACCAACGTTATCAAAACAATTAAAAACGTAACTGTACATTGCATTAGAAAGCTTTTGCTGTGAAGAATTCTGTACAGTCTATTTCTGCGAACATAAATTACATTTTCTCGTTGCAGCTCAGGAAGCTCCATCTTCTACAATCCGCTCGCGACCACTGATGATGTGTACGTAGATGAAAATGCCTCTATCAGCCCTGGGAGTTCCCAGAACTAACAGAAAGATCAACCTTGTGTCTGACCCCCGCAGATTCAACTAGGCACACAGCCACGACCCTACGGCTACCCAGACGGCAAGGCAATTTTAAAACAACAAAACAATAGCAAACTTCCTGGCTGGAGGCAATGTACGGTATTCAAATGCATAAAATAGGCAGTTTCCTGCTTTATTTGTCCATATTGCGAGATCGTAAATTGTATCTCAGTTTTGCAGGAGCTGTTTGATCTGGAAACAGCGTATTTTCAGCAGGTGTTGCAATGTTTAAGTTCGCAGATGGCCAAGTTTCTTCTGATGCAGAGGACAAATGTTCAGAATTCAAAGGAGTAATTTCAGGAGGAGAGCCAGAGTTCGATGTGTCAGTTATTAGTTCGGCATCGCTGAAAGGGATAAACCTGGGAATCTGTTCAAACTCAGAGGCACCGATTCCCTTCTTCACCCAGTTATCGTAAGGAAGTGGCAGGGGCACACGTTTGACGTGCGTCCTGTGAATCCAGTTCTTCCGACCGGCCACACGAATAGCAGTTCTCGTTGCTAGCAGCACCTGGAAGGGGCCAACAAATCTGGGTTGAAGATTTTTCGTTCTTACAAAATTCCGTACAACAACGTGGTCCCCTGGTTTCAGCTGATGACCTGGACTCTCCGGTGGCTTTGGCAATGCATCGAAAACCTGTTGGTGAATAAGACTCAATTTAGCAGTCAAGTCGTAAAGGTAATCAATCAACATTGGATATTCCAGAGAACAGAATTCTTTTGGCCTTGGCACTCCCCAAACATTAGCGGGACGACCAAAAACTATTTCATAAGGACTAAGCCCTACTCTAGAATGTACAGTCGCTCTCGTAGATAACAAAGCCAAGGGTAGTGCATCTGGCCAGGACAAACCCGTGGATGCCTGTATTTTAGCAAGTTTTAGTTTGAGGGTGCCATTGTACCCCTCAACTAAACCAGCAGACTGGGGATGGTTCGCACTGTGAAATTTCTTCTTGATCCCTAAACCGGCACACACACTCTGCATAACTTTCCCTACAAACTCACTTCCGTTATCTGACCATACAATCCGTGGCATTCCATACCTAGGGAAGTATTCTTTGAGAAGAATTTTGGCAGTTGACAAGGCAGTGTTGTCCTTCAGTGGATAAGCTTCGATCCATCTGGAGAAAGCACAAACTACCACTAGGACGTATTTTAGATTGTTGCAACGATCCATGTGAATGAAGTCTAACTGAATCACTTCAAAGGGGCAAGAAGGAGGAGCGAAGTGACCAGCAGGTGTGGGAATTCCCTTGCCAGGATTATGCATCAGGCATACCATACAATTTTTCACCACTCTCTCTGCACACTTACTAATCCCATCATTCTTCCAGACTGGAGCCAACATCTTACAGATCCCTTTAGAACTAATATGCGCTGCTCCATGTGCCATCGTCACTACTGCAAGCACATACGCATCAGGCAACATCCAACGCTGTTGTTCCGACAAATCAATCCAACACCCACTCGAGTCCAATTTACCCGTACTCTCTTTCCATGCAAGCTTTTCCTCCTCAGTCGCTTCCTTCTGGATTTCTTTCACGCTTTCTACTGTGTCCTCACACATTCCAGACTCCGAAATCCATCTTGCAGACGTTGCAACATACATCCTACTCATCATATTTCTAGCTGTCTGTTTAGCGGTCTCATCAGCAAAAGCATTCCCACGACCAACATCATCCGTGATTGCTTTATGAGCGCTGCATTTCACAATCGCAACTTCAGTCGGCGAGGTTAGAGATTCCAACAAGTCGTTAACTAGTTGACCATGTTGAATCTTTGTCCCATGGGACGTAATGAAACCTCTCTCTTTCCACAAACGGCCAAAACTATGGGCCACGCCGAACGCGTACTGACTATCTGTGAACACATTCACTCTCTTTCCCTTAGCTAAAACACACGCTCTTGTTAGAGCGATTAATTCTGCAGCTTGGGCAGAATTCTGACTCACTCTTGCAGTCTCCACAATCGTACTCAGAGTTGTTACTGCGTAAGCGGCAGTCACATCGCCATTCTCCAATTTAAAGCATGACCCATCAACATACAACGTGCCATCTGGATCTGACAACGGAGTGTCTTTTAAATCAATTCGTCCTTTTGTCTCTTCCTCGGTTCTGAAACAACAATCATGGGGTTCAGAATCACTCGACTCCTGATTAGTCGGCAACAATGTTGCTGGATTCAATACATTGCATCTTTTGATCTGAATATGACTCGCTAGCAGTGTCAGCTCGTAGCCAGATAATCTAGCACTGGTAAGGTGTTGTGTCTTAGTTCGGTTCATGAGTGTATCCACAGCATGAGGAACAATGACCACTAGCATGTTGTTCATCACCAAACCAGCAGATTGTCGAATGGAAGCCGCAGCTGCCGCTGTAGCTCTCAAACAACTAGGCAACGCTCTAGCTACCGGATCTAATGTTGATGAAAAATACGCACAAGGGCGTTGTTTATCACCAAATCTCTGTGTCAGAACACTCAACGCGCAACCTTCTCTTTCGTGAACATAGAGCGTGAATGGCTTGTTGTAATCGGGTGTACCCAATACAGGAGCTGAACATAGTGCATTTCGTAACTCAGAAAAACTCTCCTGACATTCAGCAGACCATGGCACCGGACTCGGAACATTTTTCCCAGTCAAAGCTACCAACGGTTTTGCTAAAAGAGAAAAATTTGGGATCCATTGCCTACAGTATGAGGTAATACCTAAAAAGGCACGTACTTCTCTCTGTGTGCTAGGAACATTCATCTGCGTAATTGCTTTTATTCTCTCTGGGGTCAACTTCCTTCCCTCCTTTGACAAGAGATGACCTAGGTAGGTCACTTCTTGGCAACAATATTGCATTTTCGAAGGTGACACCTTGTGATTCAGATTAGACAAATGATGCAATAACGAAATTGTAGCTGCTTTGCAAGTTTCCTTGTCATCGGCAGCCACTAGAAGATCATCTACATACTGCACTAAAGCAGAACCAGGAGGAAGTACAAAGGAATCTAACTGACTTTTTAATGCCTGGCTGTAAATGGATGGACTCTCACAATAGCCTTGTGGAGCACGTTTAAATCTGAAGCTTCGACCTCCTAGAGTGAAGCCGAAAATATCTCTGCTTTCCTCGGCTATCGGAATGCTGAAAAAGGCATTCTTCAAGTCGATAACTGAAAACCATGTGGCTGTTGCAGGAATCAACGTTAACAATGCAGTGATGTCTGGAACCACAGGAAATTGTGGAATCACAATTTTATTAACCTCTCTGAGATCGATAACGAACCTATATACTGGAGGCTTTGAAGGATCAGTACGTTTCAAAATTGGCAATACAGGACTGTTACAGACATTTCCTCTAGTTTCTTCAACCACGCCTTTCTTAATCAAATCTTGCACAATCAATAAAAGTGCACGTTCACCTTCACTAGAGATTTTGTATTGAGGGATTCGTGGGAATTTTACATTTGCTTTCAAAGTGACTACATATGGTGGAATTTCTAAAAGACCTACATCGTTAGGACCAGTCGCCCAAAGAGTATCAGGGAGAGAACGCAGCTCTGGTGGGAGCACATCCATCGACAAGTACATTGGAGAGGTGATTCTTCTACCCAATGTAAGTTGTACTCCTTCCGGAGAACAGTACAATGTCGCATATAGTCGTTTTAACAAGTCTAAACCAAGCAGATTTTCATTACAACCTGTCGTCAAAATCAAAGGTGCTTTCAATTGACGGGGTCCAACAGAAATAGACAAAGGACCAGATACAGGGTTGTAAACAGGGGCGCCTGAAAAACCTACAGAAACATTTGTTAAGCCAGACAAAGGTGCGCCAGGGAGTTTCTCATGTATGATAGAACTTTTTGCTGCACCAGTATCCAACAGAAACGGTTCGACTACACCTGATGTTGCTACTGCGACATAAGGCCCACTCTGATCCACTGGAACTGATACTACTCCCTCTCTTTGTCCATGGCTGTCCTAGCACTCATTTTGCTGAAATCCCTCATCATTTTCACAATAGTCTTCAACGTGATACTGTTGAGATCTATTTTGTTGGGCAGACTGTCCATTTCGCTGATCAAAATGATTAGAAGGGCGATCATTCGTCTGTGGAGGCATAGCACCTCGTCCTCGACCCCTAGAATTTTGCACAAAACCACCACGACCTCTTTGAGCTGCTGCAGCGTTATTCTGTGCTAAGACTGGACACTCATTTTTATAATGACCTTCTTTCTTACAATACGCACATTGATTCCACTGGTATTGCGGTCTCTGAGAACCATAATCTGTCCTTTGATATGACCCTTGCTGTGTATTAGTCTGGTTCGTGCGAGGCGGATATGCTTGCTGTAAAAGAACTTTAGTTTTTAAATCTTTCGTCTTTTTCTCTGACTTTTCCTTCTCTTCTTTATCCCTGTTTTCATAGTACTGGGCAGTTGCAAGAATTTGCGCAGTCGTAGAGACAGCCCACGCACTTTCGGAATCTTTCAATTTATTGCTAAGTTCTGGCAACAAATTGTGTACAAATTTATCAAGGAATAGTCTCTGTCCTCCTTCTGTGCTCATATCCTGACCACTGTGATCTACGAAAGTCTCTTCGAACCTTGTGAAAAAGTCGGAAACACTTTCGTCTTTCTTTTGCCTGCATGCGGACAACTTGTCCCAGTTAACGCGCAATGCTGGCATCAGAGTCTTCATTAAGTCAATTATCCTACCTGGCAAATTAGCAATTAGGGGTTCGGGTTTGGAACCACCTGTTTGCTGACCATCTGCCGCAATTATAGCTGCCCAATCACCACCTAGAGCAACTGGATGATTCTCTTTACGAATTTTAGCCCAAATTGGTTGCGGAACTACATTCCCAAATAACATGTCAATGTCCGCTAAATTCATCACGCAAGCCTCAACTGTCTGTGCTAACTCCTTATAATATCCGGCTGGATTTTTACGCGGATCTGGCAAGGCCTGCTTTACTGCTAACACTTCAGCTCGCTTCCACGGAATGTGTATCCACACTCTCTGGAATTGCGCCGGAGCAGCTGCAATACCAAGGTTTGCATTAGCTTGCACAGCTTCACGCCAAATTGGAGGAACCTCCCTCATTGGATATTGGCGATTTTGCTTCGTACTACTCTTCTCTAACTCCCTCGGTGAACGAAGGGATGGATCATTCCTATAACTTAAAATTAGTTCCATCGCTTCTTTTATATCCTGACCAACTATCATACCAGCAGCAAACTCTTTCTGAACACTAATTAATTTTTCTAAATTTGATTCAGAGTCATCCTCTTCTAATTCCTCACGTAAAAGGGAGCACATTTCGTCGAACACATATCTTTGTGTTGGTTCATTCCATTGCATGAATGTATCTAATACATCTCTAGTACTATATCTCCTACTCTTCGAAATCCATCTAAGAGCTGTGGAATCTAATATTCCCCGTTCTTCAGTACTGGGAAGCTGACTACGTCTCTGTACAGAGTCAGAGGTAGGAGTCTTAATCAGAGTTTTATAGAAGGGAGATAGAATATTCGAGACAGAATCGGTGATTCTCCGACGAACAGAAAGTGGAGTCATAATACTAGCAGAAGCAGAAAACACAGTAGCAGTTGGAACGGATAGGACAGAAACAGTAGGAGTATCAGGCAAAGTAGCTTGTGAACTAGCAGGTGTAAGTGATACAGGTATAGGCAAAGAAGCCGGCAACCCTGGAAGAGGGGGTGCCGAAGGAACATTAACATTGACCACAGGAGGTACAGGAGCTTGATTCTGGGGAGCAGGAGCAGGAATACCAGGTTGTCCAGCAACCGGTAATGGTGGAGCCGTAGCACCCTGTGCATACGGTGGAGGTGACCGTAACAAGTAAGACAACAGAGGATCATTTTCGGGGTCCTCTACTATCTTAGCTGTACTCGATGGCAAGGCAGGATAGCACTTGTCTATCGCTAAATTACGCTCTCTATTGGCCACCTCTATTGCTTTCTCAGATTCGTTGACTTGCAGCTGCTTGACAGACTGCTCTAAAGTCAACTCTTGCTCCTTCTGTTCTTTCTTCAACTTTTTAATTTCTCTCTGTTTAGATTTTTTCGCCAATAGCGAAGAGAATCAAACATTGCCGGCCGGGCTTTCTTTTTGAACAATTTCGTTTCTAAATTGTCAATAATTTGTGGTTCAAAACTACCATGCAGTGGCCAACTAAGGACACCGTCTTTCTCTGTATAACGGACCCATACCTCATTATACGATATAGGACCCACACCAAACTTACAATATAGATCATAAAGAGGAGTTCCGATCGGAGGAACCAGACATGAGTCTTCCAACCGGGAATCACTGTTGCAACCAAAACACGACAACATACAATTTTTCCGACTTACCATTTTATAACCCGGAACACAGAACAAACAAAAACACGAACAGAAATGTGCACTCGAACCAAGAACTTAGGCCTACCAAAGCGAACAAATGTATCGATACCCAAAACTAAACCAAATGATTATCGTAACTAGAACAACCAGTGATAATCTTACGAAACCAAACCAAACCAAGAACTAAAAGGATTTTATCCAAACAGGAACAACCCTTACGAAGTAACCAACTAGCAACCACTTAATACTTAACTGAGGCACTGAAGACGTCACCAAGGAGAAACCCGTCACGTCTCGCCGTACTAAGGACTGCACCTCGGGTCCAAGACAGGGCGACGGTCAAGGCAACGGACCACTGCAGCCGTCCTGAACGGGAACCCTCGTGGAAGAGAACGTCGGGCCACTTTTGCGATATGCCGGGATCGATGAAGTGGGGCGCCTCCCTCAGGAATCTTCACACGAAGCTTCTCGAACTCTTCAGGCTTTTGGACCCGTACCGAATTACGTCGCCCCACGTTGGGCGCCAATTGGAGTTCTGGACTTTTCGGTTCCGTCCAGAGGTGTCAGGGATAACACCCGAAGACCCCGGAGTTCTAACTGTCTCGGTGCACAAATAAACAGAAACACGGGCTTCTCGATGGTGGCGTCAAAGACCAAAGGTTTATTACTGCAGGGACACAGAAGTCACAGAAACTACACACCGGGCAGAATCTAGGAGCCTGTTCAATTTGTACAAGAAGGGTTGCTCCTTATATACTAAAAATTGGCCTTGAGGCAAATTCTTTGCATGTTAGTACATTCCCAAACCTTTGTGTCCTAAACAATAAATATTTGGCGTTGCACAGGAATCGTCGACAATATCTGATGTCAAAACATTACGAACGAGGGGTTCCCACTTTTCCATCATAATCTCATGTCAACTTTTCATTCAAGACCCGGACCGCCTCATCGTAAATTTCGTTACCTCCCCCTAATAAAGGCCCAGAAGGAAAGGAGCAGAGCCAGGTGCAGAAGATAGAAAAGTAGGATAAGAGGGATAAGAGATGTTTGTGGGTCGTAAATGGGCAAGGCTACCAGCTTCGGCCGCCTAATCATGATCAGGCCAACGAACACGAGAACCAGTATAGCAGGACTGGCCTCGGGCAGAGGAGGCAGCTTCTGCCGAGTCATGCAGCCATGGCGTGTTCTGTTCTAAGGTGCACGTGTCACTAGAGGTGAATCTCCGGCTAAAGCTTATGTGCCATTTAGGTGAAAGGGGTCACTGCGTGTCCATTGTCTACGTGAGGGCAAGAAACACAAAATGGCTTCCGTGATCTAAGATGGATGCCATGAGTAGATCAGAAATGTGCTCGTAACAGGAGTGCTCTTGCTCGTAGCATAGCGAAAACACCAGGATATGCTAAATGGATCATTTGCAGTTCACTGATACCAAAATTAGGTATTTACGACAATGTTGAAAACACGGGTTCAAATCGTCACGGAACCTCAGGACGCAGGCCATCCGACACATGCTCTCTGAATTGTCGGCTGAACGGACGGGGCAGAGAATGTTCGGTATTATTTGCTCGGGGGTCACCAGGTGACAGCGGACGGCCGTCACACTGGCCCCTGTGTCACGTAGGGCTTTGGCCTTGCGCCCATTTATGCTCACCCACTGACTATACTTTCTAGTGTTGGCGGGTAGGGGAGCCCGCGGGACCATCTCTCTCCCCCCCAGGCACGCCAGGACCATGGCGGCCGGTTCCCACTCTTGTTGCTCGTGTTCGTACTCTTCCTGTTCCTCGGAGACTTGCTCTTCTCCGAGGGCGGCGGCCGCTACCTGGCGGGGCCTCGGAGTCTGGTTCTGTGGCCCTGGCCTCCTCCTCCTCCTCGGGGACGGTGATGGCCTTGGTTGTTCGTATTCTGCTCGTTCGGGCCACCCCGGCCCACTCGGGTGCTCTCCCATCGGTCAGCCTCGGTGGCGAGCTGCCGTGGATCAGTCATTTTACTGTCGAGGAGGTGCTGCCTGAGCTCAACAAAGCAGTTATTGGAGAGGTGCTCCCACACAACAAGGTTAAAAAGCTGCTCGTAGGTCGTTACGTTGCTCCCCTTGATCCATCCCTCGAGGGCTCGGCTGAAATAGTTCACATATTCCACCCAAGTGGTACCCGGGATTCGGGTGCAGTCGCGGAACCTCTGGCGGTACATTTCGGGTGTTAGCCCATATCGAGTGAGGAGGGCGGCCTTCATGTGATCATAGGACGTCATTTGGTGATCCGGGAGCTGTAACAGGGCATCACGGCCTTCGTTGACGAACCTCCCCCATAGACCGGCTCCCCAGTCACTTCGATCGATCCGGTGAGAGGACATGGCGATTTCATAGGCCTTGAACCACTGCTGTATGTCGTCGTTTCGGTAGAACTCTCGGACGACATCTTTGGGAATGTGGACCTTTGATTGTGAAGTTCCTGGGGTGCGTGGTCGCTCGGGCACCCCCAGGTCCTTGCCTTGCTTACGTAGTTCTATTTCGGCTAGTTTGCGCTCGTGTTCATATGCCAGTCTTTTTTCTTCAAGCTCTCTTTGTCTTTGTTTTTCCTCCTGCTCTTCTCGGAGCCGTAAGTGTTCTAGGTTCAATTTTTGTTCCGCAAGTTTTAGTTCTCCATCCATTTTGAGCCGTGCCAACTCTAATTCATGCAGTCTGGTTTTCTCTCGCTCTTGGATCTCTTCCCGGGAGAGACCTGCTCTCCTTTTCTCAGAAGGAGCGGAGTTAGTTTCCGGGGCTTTGCTGTGTTGGTCCCGGGGACCAGCGGTGTTTACCTCTGCCCATGATTCTAGGGCGTGTTTAAAGTCATCTTTTGTGCTCAGACCGGTAGTAGCAATGCCCAGTTCTATACAAAATTGTTTTAATTCTCGATGGTTGTACTCCTCCAGCTTGTTCATTTGGAATTTCTCTGTAGACCCGCTTTCCTGGGCCGGCATTGTGGTTTAGTCGTGGGGTGAGTTGCTTTCTGTACGATTACGCGTTGGTTCGGATCGCGCCGCTGGCCACCAATGTTAGACGGGACCTGGAGGGTCGGCCGAGGACAAGGGGAGAGGTCTCCGGGGAGAGCCGTCTCCAGCGATCGTACAGACAAGAAACTTCCCCCCCACAGATAGGCACCACACAAAGATAAGATTTAACGTTCTTTATCAGCAATCTTGAAGTACGGTAGAATGGTACAAGGAGGTCTGGACTCAGGGGTCCCCTCGATTCTAGTCTCTTGGATGGGAAAGGGGGTAGCGGGACAGTCTTATTACCAACTGGTAGTTGCGATGAGATGATGAGTAGCTCACAATCCTCGAGCTCGGTGTTTCTTGAGGGACGGGCCGCGGCAGCGCCAGTAGGTCCCGATGAAGGTGGTAGATACAATGGAACTCGGCAGCGCCAGCCAGTCCTAACGAAGACGGTGATTACAACGGATCGCGGCAGCGCCAGCAGGTCCCAACGAAGATGGTAGTTACAACGGGTCACGGCAGCGCCAGCAGGTCCCGACGAGGATGTAGGTTGCAGAGGGCCGCGGCAGCACTAGCGGCAGGACGACAGTTCACAAGGTAGGGCTGCGGCAGCGCCAGCAGTCCGTCAAGGATGAGTTCTTCTCGGTGTCTCTCGACTCCAGGATACAACTGCCTTCCTGCTCTGGAGCTGCCCCAGTTATAGGTCTGGCATCCTTTGATGTCCGGACCCTCGCACTTGGAGGTCGGGAGGTCCGGGATGAGGGAGTCCAGACACCCAGCAGGGGGGGTGGAGCCAGCGCCCGGAGAGGCTGGGGGCGATCGGCACCTGGCGGGGGAGAACCATCGACACTTCTTTCTCCCATTGACCTGCCAAGTGGGCCGTTCACCTCCTGGGTGGATGGTGGTGCCGGGATGTCGGGGCCTGGCCAGGCCCAGGGTTGGGGTCGGGCTGAGGCCACGCGGCCTCGTGGTGCAGTGTCCAAGATGGCGGCCGGGCCGGGCAATGGTGCCTACGGTGGCCCGGGCCCGTGATACAGAGATGTCCGGGAGTAGGAGTCCCGTAGGGGACGGAGTGTGGGTTGCTTCGGTGGGTGGCACCTGGAGAGCTGACGTCCCGGCTCTGTCATGCGGGGAGGGAGCGAGCCCGTCATGTGGCCTGTCCAACACTTTCACGCACGCGTTTTGTTAACTTTCACACACGCGTCTCTTTAACTTTTACGCACACGTCTCTTTAACTTCTGCGCACGCGTCTCTTTAACTCGCGTGTGCTCTGGCACTCAGCCTAAGCGTAGGCTAGAAATAGAGGAGAACATAGCGCACCGGTCCGTTAATGTGTGGGCACTACCCTTGTTTAACAACCAGAGTCGAAATACTGTAACAGAGTGGAAGGATCCGGCTTTTTTCAAATCTCCATGTCTTCACACAAAATATGCATAACTTCTAAATTTTTAACATTGTAAAAACCCTTAACCTAAACAGTGAATTGCAAAGATTACATACCATTTTTCGTGAGCATTGCCATAATCCTGATCAGTATTAAGCCTAGTTCACTATCGCATACATTGATACCAAGCGCATTCAGTGCTTGTGCAAACATTGCGAGGACTCAAACTCTTTGGAAATGAGCAGCTATACATAAATATATCTAAGTAACTGAAATAAAGTGCTGTCATGGTCTTCTAGTGGTTATGCACACATAGCTGACGTACAACTATACCAGTGTCTGATTAACAAGATTAAATCCCATGCTGGACACTAAGCTGGACAGTTACCTTTTTACAAGGACAGGAATGCTATGTGAAAAAAATAATAACAAGCAAAAGGTCGGTCTTGCACCAGTCCGTGGGACAAATATTTGATTTAAACAAGGCAACCGATGTTTTCAATAGACGTTATTAAAAAATAAAAGCATCTCATCACCTGTTGCCTGGTTGTAAGTGCTGCGGTTGGGTCGTTCGGACGCTTAGTTGCATCGACAGCACCCTATAACGTGTCTTTCCCAAATCAATATCTGTTGGTTAATTTAAGATTGGAAATTATGAAGGTTTACTTCATTTGTTCGAAATAACATTGCTAAATACTTTTAGTAGTTTCTGAACACGACGCATACATTCATAATGCTAAACAGGGGCACCCTGCTGTGAAAGCTTTTTAATAATGAGAAATAATGCTTCATTTAGATGTGCTTGTTTGTTTAGCTAGGCCTCAAGCAGCTCGTTCTGACTTCATTAACATTTGCGGAAAGAAAGTGCCCTTTTGTTTTATGTGAACGAGCGTTCTCCACGTGCGCGCGCTTCTCTGGGTGCTTTTTCATTTCGGAAAATCGGCAAAATACAAATCTCATGCCTGGTGTTTATTTTTTTTTATAGACAGTAATATTATTAATGTGCCTTCCCGAGGAGGAACCATGTCTAGGGTGTTCCCAGATGTTGCAGTTCCCAGTGCATAAACTAAAGGGTCTTCACACACTGAACATGTTATTCTTAAATTCCCTAAATGTACTTCCATCTCCATCTCCCATGCACTCCTCTTGATTAATATGCAGCACAGTAGGTGTCTACTACATGTATGCTATTTGATGTTTCTGGTGACTTTGAAAAGCAATTGGTTTAAATGAGTATCTTTGTTCCTCCAGCCCTATTATTTCCTGTCTCACAAGGCTTTTCCATCTAAAACCCAATAAAAGATGTTTTTAGTATGTGAGACATACTTTCCTTTTTTTAATTAACTTTATTGTATATTATTACTAAACATAACATGACAGTGGCGATGGTTATAATGTCAGTGCATTGTGGGCAGTGCAGGAGGGCACTAATACACACTCACATGTCTACAATGCCAGTGCCCACTCTTGCCCATCCTGGAGGCCAGTCGTGCCAAACGTCACTGGCCATCGGCTGTAGAGCTAGTAGTATTGTCATCACCCCCGCTCGTCACATCAGAGTCGGGGTTTGTCGCTCGTGCCGTGCCATATCTGTAAATGCCCCCCCCACCCTCTGGCTAGGTTCATGCGTGTTACTTCGGTATCGACCACTCTGCCACATCCCTGCACCTCAGGGCTTTGTAGAGCAGAGACATCAAGGGCCAGATGTAGGTAATGAAGATTTACTGATTCTAAAATACCGAATTTTACCGAGTCGGTATTTTAGAATCGGTAAATGGGAAGTAGATATTTATTCGGTAAGTATTACCAAATCGGTAAGATTCGATAAATACCGAATCAGTATTTACCGATTCCCATTCATTCCTATGGGCCTGAGCCCATAGGAAAAAATGTGAATTATCGAATCGGTAAATACTGATTCGGTAAAAGGGGTAAACAATTGTAGGGTGGCAGGGTGTCACTTGACACCCTGTTTTACCCCTGAATCGTTCTTGTGTGCACATGCGGCACACATACATGCCCTAAGGGCATGCATGTCTGCCACATGGCACAGTTAAAAATGCACAGATTTGCATTCTTAAATGTGCTTCCTACATGCCGTTTACCGATTCGGTAAATACCGAATCGGTAAATAATGATTCCGTAAATACAGAATCGGTAAATACCGATTTGGTATTTACCGAATCATCACCTACATAGTAAATGGCTCAATACCGGTCAGTAAGCCTGAAATTTACCGAATTTCGGATTTACCAACCAGTAATGAGCCACCTACATCGGGCCACAGATGCCTTCCCGATCCGCCAGACAACAGTGCCCCCAAGGCGATAGACTCTGATGCTCGTCGTGTCTAACTGTACTTTGGTTCTGGCTGACGCTTGCTTCAGTGATGTGCCTTTGTTCATTCTCTTGGGGATTGCTGACTTCACATAATTTAACTACATAGCTTTTGCTTTTTGCAATGATCCAAATTGTGAATAAAAATTTATGGTTTTGATCTGAATTTCTGTCTTGTGGAGGTTTCTTTCCACGGGGATGGGCTTAGTGTTATGAAGACTCAGACAGCCCCAACAAACCCATGCCTTGACCCTCTTCATTTTTAGGTTTCGCTTGGGGCACGGAGCTTTAGCTCCGCCCCCAGGAGAAATCTCTAGTTTTCAGTATGGGGGACTTGAATACGCCCCTCTGTTCCATTGGCTAGCTCCATAAATGGAGGCTAGCCATTGGAACAGAGATCTGTCCGTCATTCACGGACCAGATTCGGGGGCGTTCCCGAGATTTTTTCCATGGGCGTTCCCTCTGTGTAGTCATGCGACGGTGGGCGGGGTTATTTTTTTGGTTTCCTCAAGTCATGTTTTTGTCATTGCGCCGAAGATGGCGCCGGGACCTGTCGACTTCTCGTTGCTCCAAGAAGTCCAGGTGAGTGCTCTGCCTTTTGATTACCCTTTCCCGCCCCCCTCTCCCCGTGTGTCCGTTCCCGCCCCCCCTCTCCCGCTGTCGGCCAAAGCTAAGATGAAAGGCATAAGAAAGATGAACTCATCAGTTTATCACGGGCCCTCTCCACTCCCTCCAAGTGAAGCGTAGGAAACGTGCACCACTCCAGGGCTGGTCCCATATTGTGGGAGAATCCAACAGATTGGACATCTGCTTCCCGACAGCCCTCCTCTCCCTCCACCAAAGTAGAGCTACGCCCTTGAGCGCTCAGAGAATACACGTCACCACAAATGACGACCATGTGAGAGGCGCACCGAAGGAAAGGGGCAAACTGTGCACCTGGCGCTTCAGAAGGAAGGAACATTAAGTCTGCCATGCAGATGCGAATCAAGAGAAATCACGCGGTTTCCAGGCAGGCTGGTACCTATCAAAGTGAAGTCAGACATTTTTTAGGAGTGCGGAAGAGGTGGAGGGGCAGGGAGTCACAGTGGGGAAAAAAGTCTGTACAGAACAAAAACGGAGATCTCTTTATATCAAAAAGGTATGGCGTGGAAAGCATAACAGGGCAGAGCAGAGCAGAGGCGCACAATGGGATTTCACTTTGAAATTCCAAGGTCCCTGTTGACCGTGTGAAGCCAGGCCAAAATGCACCCCTTCACTTCAGCAATCCTCTGAGGCGTTCCAAGGTCTCTATTCAGCACACCGAGCGAGGACAATTCACATCCCTTCGGGAATATTCTGTGGCGTTCCTGGAAGGGTAAGGCTGGAAACTGTATCTCTGAGCACATGAGGCTTTACCTTCTGCAGGGGGCATATGTTATTTGATAGCTATAAAATAACGGTCTCTCATCCATAGTTTTACTAACGCAGCCTCCACCTTGCCATACTTGCACGTGAAAGGGTATTATTGCCACCATTGGCCCTCACACAGCTGTAAAGTGCCCCTGCGGTGCCCAGCAGGAGCGCTGCATGCCATGACATGTTCAGGACACAACGCTATGGGGGCGGAGGCGAGGTCAAAGGACTCCATCTCCTGCCCATGAAACAAATCCTGGTATAGGCAGCCAGGGTTCCATCGAGCAGGATTCCAACCTGGTTTTTGCTGCAGTGACACGAGACAAGTCAATGTGCGATAGTGATCAGATTCCTTGGATCCCTCTTGAGGCTCCATTCGAGCAGGCAGGAGCCACTGGGTCTTTCTTCAGCCTCTTCACCTGTAGGGTCTGTGCCAAGTGAGCATGGCTGCTGCAGACCATATGGCAGTGAACATGTGGTCCAAGAATCCATAACAACCCCAGGTGCAGGTGATCGCGGGGTTGGTGACTGTTTGGGATTTCCTGAAGATGACAATATTATTTTTTATACAGCAATTTCAAAATGTGAATGGTCCACTGTGCAGTTCCTTTAGTGCTTGTGAATGGCACAGGAATGCACGAGAGACAGCAGACAAGAAAATGAAGGGTGTCCCAGCGCAATGCTCTGCTGCATCTGCACATGGATCCGAGAAGGCCGGCCGGGTCCCAGTACATACAGGCCCACTGCGGAGACTGCGCATGCGCATCACTTGCACTGGTGGTCTTGTGTACTCATCTCAGCATAGGGCTGTTAAACAAGTCCCTGCAAGGACTTTTGGGCAGTCCCACCCATACATCATAACACGAATGTTGATTCACTGTTGCACCGTTTACAGATGCAACCTCACGCTGCAGAGGAGATGAAAGCGGCTGTTCCTGATTATATCTTGCAGTATCACCCATCTTTGGAAAAAGTCGCATACTAAAGTACATTGTAAATAGGTGTTTTTGTGAAACTGACACGCAACTTTAATTAATATTTTCTTTCTGCTGTGCATCATCACAAACAACATACAATGAATAACCACCCACTTCGCAGTATATTATCCATATAGTCCCGCCTGTCAAGCTATGCACTGCTGCCGACCTTATGCTCTGAAAGCATCTTGTAAATACAAAAAATACGGGTATTTGGAAATGAGAATACACTGAATACAAGCTGCAGCACTCAAGCGTTGCCTCATCTTCCAGACATCAAGGCTGTGTACCCACAGGGGTTAAATAGATGTCCCGCCGAGCGGGGGGGGGGGGGGATACTTTTATTGCACCGTAGTTATAAGGCTCAGAAAGTGTGACTTTTTTCCGAGTTACTGGTGACCCGAGGTAAGAGCAGGAGTCCACGGCCCGGGGTGCCACAGACCCTGCTCTGCATCAGAAAGGCCTGAGGTCACACCTGTGCTTATCAGGCCGGTGTTGACCAGGAGCTGCGAGGTGTTTCTCTGGAATAACAATAGGGCCCGGGCATCCGCCTTGCAAGAGATAGGCGCACTATCACAAACCCAAATGCACCATTCTTCGCCCGACTTGTTTCCCTTCGCGGGCTACAATGACCCCAGCAGAAGCAGCCCAACGCGCTCAGGGCATGCTTACAGGAAGTAGTATCTGGGTCAGAGCTGGAGGGGAGCAGCGCCCCCCCATTATCTGCCAGGAGATAAAACAGCTGAGTGGGCGGACGCATCACGTGTGCAGAAATCAGTGCGGCATTAAGTCGGTCAATAGCAGAAGCAGGTACACTGAGCCTCGCCAAGCCGTGGCCATTGTTTTTCAATAAATTCTCCTTCGGGTCAAAGAGAGGTCACTTTTTTTTAGCCTACGCTCGCTGCTCCTTCGCAGTCCCCCCCCCCCCACCCCCCCGCCGCCGCAGCCTTTGGATATTTGGCAGCGGCCGCAGTGTGGGTAGGACTACATGTCCCAGCATACCTAGCAACAGACAGTGGAATCACGAATTACAGATCAGCTGCTGCGGCAATTGTTCATCATCACCAGAACTCCTGCTATCCCGGAGAGGGCATTTGCCGAGGGTGTGTCATCATCTGCTGTTGTGGGGTCAAGTAGAGCGCAAAGCACGGGACTCCAGTGTCCAGGAGTCCGTGCGAAGTATCATCTGCGCTGAGGACCCCCCCCACACGCCCACCAGCCCCATATAACGCCTACCGGTTCCCGCAGCAGGACGAGCAAAGGGCGGGCCGTCCCCTAAGCATTGTTATAGATGACGGCGATGTCGTTTCCAGCACTTTAGAATGCCCTGAAACGATCAGCGATTTAGCTAAATTAGTCTCCTTACTTGGGGACGAAATTGTGGCCATGAAATCAGCAGCATCTGACTTGGCTGAGGCTCCAGTGATTCAGTTTGAAGTGCGTTTAATTATTTGCTAAACCTGTAGCAAGTGACCCCCCCCCCTTACCTGTCCTTCCATCTCCGTTTCACATCTTGCCGCCACCCCCAACAAACAGCTTGGTACCAGTGTGAAGAAAGCTGAGCTTTGGGTGATTCGTGTGAACTCGAGGAGGTGCAGGGGTGTTTGTGTTTAGAGGCTAGACACCACTGTGATCCCATCAGTTAGGAGCTAACCTGTGAATATTGCGAGGGTGACATAGGTCTTTCTGTATGGCCGGCTCTGCATAGCAGGCTAGGAAACCCCAGGTATTCCCATAACTGTGACTGCTCGAGCAAAACAGACAACCATGACCCACAGGAAACAAGAGCAAGCAGCAGGAGCTCTCTCTCTCTCTCACACAAGCAGCGCTCACTTGGCGTAGGACGGTATCTGCCGAGTGACTCCATCGTATGTGACATCATCAGCCAAACCTATCTTTTCAGCCAGATAGCTCAGTGAGCTAAGTGCTCACGGTTCACACCCTTTGTGACGGCCAGGTAGCAGGTTTGGCTCAAGGCAGGGCTGACTCAGCGTGTTATCCTTCAGAGGTAGATAAGTGGGTAATATGCAGCTGCCCGAGGCCACCCGGTGGCCATCAAGAGGGCGGCACCTTAGTCGCGGGGGGGGCTCCCCCCTGCCCCCTTTTCATGCAGGTACACCCTCCTCCCTCGGGCAGGAGGGGTCCAGCAGGGAATGGGGCTGGCCCAGTGACGTGCTTCGGGGGGGCGGAAGGCCGGGCGAGGGGTACTTAAGTCCCCCTCGCCATGTTCAGGCCTCTTTGCCGCCCCTCACCACGGACAGACGGTCGAATTGGACGCACTTCTTTACGCAAGCCAGGACCGTCGTGTTCTGCGGTGAGTGCGGCCTAGTGGCCGGTACCCCTCCTCCGCCCACTCCCTCCTAGCGGAGGTCGATTTATTTTATTATTTTATTTATGCATTTTTATATAGCGCGGACTTTACCCGAAGGTGTCAGAGCGCTTCACATAAGGAACAGAAATGAAACATAATGAGAAACATTACAAAAGAACAGATTGCAAACGCATACGTTACAGTACATAAGGTAATAGTGACATTTGTGATCGGGTCCAGGCGAGTGCGGGTCAGGTCGATCGGGGCCAGGCGGCTTGCTTAGGTAGCAGGCCGCTGTGGAGTGGGGGGTGCCACCATACTGAGCACCGCTCTGGGGGTTTAGAACGGGGGTTGAGGTCGGGGGTTATGGTGGGTCCCGGGACGGCGCCTCGACCGGGGCGGGTGAAAACCCGATGCGGTGGGCCTTGGGGCTGGGGAAGCCCGACATTGGGTCGCCCTCAAGCTCTCTCCCACGTGGCTTGGCCCGCGCCTCCCGGTACGCCCCCATCACGCGGAGGGCTCTCCTCCACCGCCCCATACCGGTAGAAGTGGGCGGGGACGGAAGGGCACGGCGTGCCCCTACTTAAAAAAATATTACATTCCGTTCTCCTACTTCTTTATTTTTAAAAAGCATCCCGGGACGGCAGGAATGCTCCTAATTGAAATTACAGCTGTAGCATTCAGCCGTGTCCCCTGTGAGGTGCCTCGAGCAAGGCCTCTGCAGTGCCCACGGCCTCCTCCCGCTTCCCCTCTGTAACAGCAGGGGCCTCCAAGGCAACACTGAACGGGCCATCAGTCTTGGGTTAGCACGCCTCTGATGGCCCTGCTGTGCAGTGATTTACAACTCATCACTGCCGAGGCTACCTGCCAGCCCCCACTGTGACCGATACAATGGTCACATCAGGATGCTTTGGTGCCCCCCCCCCCCCTGAACTCCTCGGCCCTTTATGAGGCCGAGTGTGAGACACGCCAAAAAATCACTTCTAGAGATGTCACTGAGTTGGAGTGGAGCGCAATTCAGGGACTGGCTTGAGGGCAAGTTGCAAAACTACATGGGTGAGGGGTAGAGAAGTGACAGATGGAGGGAGCTGAGTGCATGGAAAAGGGAGGGAGGCAGCGGTCAGGCAGCATCTCACTCGTTACCCTGAGCGACTCCTTGTGGCCATGGGAATGTCTACCATTACCATGTAGAGCCCCTGAAGCCCCCTTGTAAAGAGCGGGAGGAGGCAGAATAAGATTAAAAGTAATTTATTCTTAAAGGTATAGTTAAGACCCACTGGTGCTAGAGTCCAGGCATCTCTTCAGTTCAGCTCCAACCGCTTCACTGAAGTAGAACCTGGATCACTAGATTACAATGAAAGAATTCCAAATTACATAGCTAACAATCTAACAGAGATGAGAGAACTACAAGGCTAAATGAAGAGAACTACAATAGAGATGAAAGACATATACCACATGTTCCTTTCTTAACAAAATAAAACAAACAAAATAAAGAAAACAAAATCAATCTAATACATAATCACAAAATTTCTTAGGCAATTTAACACTTCTTCTAGATGGAATAGGAGCATCCAGAACAGAGGAATTCAAAGAAATATCATTTCCAAGATCAGTGTGCTCAGAATCAAAGAGAGGCAAACAAGCACTGTCATTGTCAGTGGAATGGACAGATCCAGGAGCAGAGCAAACATTGTTATTGTCATTGGAAAGAGCAATATCATTAAACAAGGCACCATCTCCCTTTTTGGAAAAGAAACGTTCTTGACCAGGTTTAAGAATTATCACAGAACTCTTGCTCCACCAACCCTTGTCCTTAAGCAAGACAGTAGAATTGGTGACATCCTCTACTTGAAAAGGTTCAGAGAACTTAGACGAACCCTTGGGAGTAAAAGATGGTTTAATAATTCTTACCCAATCGCCAATAGAAACGTTTTTGTTTTTAGAATGATGAGACAAATCATGATAGGCCTTACCAGACAAACGAGCAGAACAAATATTGTTCCTAGCCCTAATGATTGAATCCTCCAAACTGATCTTATTAGACTTAGCACTGCCAATTAAAGGCATGAACATGCATCTAGGATCTCTGCCTCTCATTAAAAAGTAAGGAGATATACCAGTGCAAGAATTGGGAGTCAAATGGTAACTCCAAATTTTCTCCTTTAGAATTTCCAAAACATCAAGATTGCTTTCTAAAGCGGCCTGAACGCCTTCCTTAAAAAATCTGTTTGCCCTCTCCACCTGACCATTTGAGCGAGGACTGTAAAGAGGAGCTCTGATAGCAGTAACACCAAACTTATTCAAAAAAACTTGCATCTTACTGGAAACAAATTGGACACCATTGTCCGACATCAAAGAAACAGGTACTCCCTCAACCCTAAAAATGTTGTCCAAAAAACATACAACTTCATCAGTGGTAGGGTGTTCTACAAAAGAAAAATAAATCCATTTGGAGAAATCATCAATTAACACAATGAGAAACCTCATCTCTCTACCCAGACAGTCAAAAGGTCCAGAAAAATCAATGGAAAGTCTTTGCCAAGGACCTGTGGGACCACTATCTAAAGACAACGGTTCAGAAGCAACTTTCCAGTGCTTATCAGAATTGATGCAAATGGAACAGTTATCAATGAATCTTTCCACTGAAGCATCTAAACCAGGCCACCAGTAATGGCACTTCAACAGCTTCTTGGTAGCAGACACACCCGGATGCCCAGAATGTGCTAACTGAATAATTCTATCCCTGAGACCAGCAGGAGGGATGAATAAATCTTGTCTCAGCAAAAAATCGTTTTGAATAGACAATTCCTCGGAGACCTGAGCAAAACTCCTGAGAGGTAACTCTAAATTCTTAACAGAAGGCCAACCATTAGCGACAAAAGATTTAACCTTCTGCAAAACAGCATCATTACAAAAATGATGACTCCATTCCTTCTCCTCAATACCAAAACAACAGAATTCTAAAGCGTCAACAGAAGCTACAACACATTCGTACAGATCAAGAACTTCATCACTGGAATCATCAACAGGAGGTAATCTGGATAAACAATCTGCAGTAACGTTTTTTCCACCAGAAATGTGCTGAATGGCGAAATTGAATTCCTGTAACCTCGCAATTAATCTAACTAACCTTGAGGAAGCATTACCACTTCTGACGCCGTCCATCATGTAGACAAGCGGCTTGTGATCAGTTACCAAAGTAAAAGGCCTCCCCCACAAGAAGTTCTTGAACTTTTCAACAGCCCACACACAGGCTAGGGCCTCTTTCTCAATTGTGCTGTAGTGAGCTTCAGCACCCCTAATACCCCTGGATATGAAAGAAATGACACGTTCTTTTCCTTCAACAATCTGAGTGAACACCGCACCCAAACCAACAGTGCTGGCATCAACAGTCACAAAAGAATCACCTTCAGGGTCAAAAGTGTTTAAACCGGGTGCCTTAGCAATGAGATTAACAACCTTCACAAAAGCAGAATCGTGAATATCTGTCCACAAAAATTTAGCACCTTTCTTAAGTAAAAGTCTAAGTGGCTCCACAACCAAGGCATACCCCTTTACAAATTTGGCATAATATTCGCTCAAACCAAGGAATGAGCGCAAAGTATACTTGTCTTTAGGTTTACTACAATTTTCTAAACTGGAAATGATGTCTTTTTTTGGAAAAATGCCTTCAGGGGTTATTTTGTGGCCTAAATAATTAATTTCACTGACCAAAAATTTACATTTGTCTTTACTCACTGTCATACCTTTGTTGTTTAATGTGCTTAAAACCTTTTCCAGGATAATATTATGATCAGAAATGGTCTTAGCAAAAATTAGTATATCATCCTGAAATGATTGTACACCTTTGAGACCATGAAACAGACTCTCAATCAACTTTTGAAAAACGCTGACAGCTGACGCTAAGCCAAAAGGCATTCTAAGAAATCTATATAGGCCAAAAGGAGTGATAAAGGCTGTCAAATCCTTTGACTCCTCTACTAAAGTCACCTGATGATAGGCGGATTTAAGATCAATAATGGAGGAAAACTTTGCTCCATTTACAGCCACCAACATTTCCTGTATCCTAGGCAAGGGGTAGGTCTCAATAACAATATTTTTATTTAAAGAGCGAAGGTCAACACATAGCCTGATATCATTATTTTTTTTAAGAGCGATCACTACAGCAGAAACCCACTCAGAACTGTCCGTAGGTTCTATAATGCCCTGAGAACACAGGTCGTCTAAATGTGCTTTAAGCTTGTCCCTCACTCCCAGAGGTACCATGCGAACCTTATGTTGGACAGGCAAAGCATCTTTTTTGAGTTTGATCTTGTGAGAAAATCCTTTTACCTGTCCAACAACATCCTCAAACACTTTCTCATGCTTATGAAGAATAGAAGACAGGGAATCATCCTCTAAAATATTATTACTGATAGGCATATCTCTTAACTGAATTGGATGATCAGAACCTGGGCATAAGTTGATGCCAAGCTTGCCAAGATCAAACCAACCCACAATATTCTTGCCATCAATAGCCACGTAAATTTTAGTAAAAATTTGGCGGGTCTCAAATTTTAGAAAATCCTGAAAGAAACCCAACATTTTCATTTTAAAATTACCAAACGCCTTAGGATTTATGTCAGAAATGTTGAGCTTGACACCACTCCAATTTTCCTTGAAAAATACGTCAGACAAAATGGTTACTGGCGAACCAGAATCGGCCATGGCTTCAAACTCAACCTTTCCAACAGAAACAGTGCCCAAAGGAGCCTTGAATGGGAGAATGACACTGTTAATATAGTTCTCAAAAGTATCATCATAAATGGTGATGATCATATTGTGCATATCATTTTCAACATCAGAAACATAACTGACCGTAGTGTTTACATTTCTCTTAACAGTTTTACAGAATGAAGAAAAATGACCACTTTTACCACATTTGGTACATTTCCTTTTTAGTGCAGGACAATCAGAGAAGTTCGCTAAGTGTGATTTAGAACCACACCTAAAACAGCTTAAACCAGACTCCCTGTTAGTCTTGAAAGGATTTTTGCTTCGAGTTTGAACTGAGCAAATAGAAGAGACACTTGCGCTTTTAACAGAGTCAGCTTCAATAATTTTGGAAGATTCTATAGACCTTTCAATGCCTTTGGCTAGGTCAATCACCTCTCCTAGAGTAGGGTTGCGGCACGCCAAAAGTCTTTCTTGTACCTTCTTTGAAAAACAATTAAAAACAAATTGATCTCTGATAGAGAAATCAACAAGTGCTCCGAACTGACAATTGGCAGCTAATACCCTCAAGGCCGCCAGTAATCTTCTACAGACTCATCAGACAGTTGTTTTCTTTTGTGAAAAGCATGTCTCTCGATCAAAACATTGGGTTCATCCTCAAACTGCTTCCCTAGTCTGGCAACAGCTTCCATGAATACATCCCAAACAACATCTCCTTCACCTGCTGGTGCTGTAATAGGTTCAAGATTTTTAAAAATTTCAATTGCAGCTGTTCCTAAGTAACTGAAGAGGATAGCTTGTTTCCTTTCTGGCGAGAACTTAGAACCATCAATTGCGACAATATAGTTTTCGAAGGACTCAAACCATTTTTTCCAAGACAACTTAGGTTTTCTAGGAATTTGCAGGAAAATGGAAGGTTGATTGCAAATTTGAGAAGAAGCCATGTCAAACACAAAAAAAATAAAATTCAAAGAAGATAAGAGAGACTTGGTCTTGTAGAAAAAGTGTGCAAATCACTGAAATTAACAGAAACTTGCACTTGTAGAATAAGTGTGCAAATCACTGGAGGAGAATAAAATTTGCACATAAAATAAAAGTGTGCAAATCACTTAAATTAATAGAAACTTGCACTAGTAGAATAAGTGTGCAAACCACTGAATAGGTAACTTGCATTAAAAATAAGAGTGTGCAAATCACTGATGAAAGCGCAGTGCTTAAAACAAACAAATTAATAATAGTTGAAGAAAGCGCAGTAACATAGAATAAAGGATGTGTTTGAAAAGTAATTTTAGAAAGTGAGCGAATCACTGTGTTCGCTGAGCAATTAGCTTGAAGAGCGCTTTAAATTCGAACAAATATGCGCTTAAAGTAAAGTATGTGTTTGAAAAGTAATTTTAGAAAGTGAGCGAATCACTGTGTTCGCTGATAAATTAGCTCGAAGAGCGCTTTAAACTCGAACAAATATGCGCTTAAACAGTTTCCATGACAACTTGAAAATGCTGTCAAAATGGCCGCACGTTGCGTCCAAAGCGATGCGTTCCAATGAGCTCACGCGTTCCAATACGCGAAGACGTGACTGCATGCAGCGTCACAGAGCTCAGAACGCAAAAGAACATGGGAGACTCTTCAGCGCATGAAGCAAGCGCGAGCGGCAACCAACGGCAACAGGAAAAAGTAAGGGCCGTTTAAATCCAGATAAAAGAAAAGTTCGTAACAGTACCTTATATTGTAGGAAAATTACGGGATTTTCACAGCGGATGCCTAGATCTTAAAGAGAAGGACAGTGGTAGCCGGAACAATCACGCAGAGGTCCGAATCCAAAGGCTTCTGGAAAGTAGAAGTCTTCTTTTCTTAAAAATGGCTACACAGTGGGTCAATAATTAATTAATTAACCTCGTCGCCATTGTAAAGAGCGGGAGGAGGCAGAATAAGATTAAAAGTAATTTATTCTTAAAGGTATAGTTAAGACCCACTGGTGCTAGAGTCCAGGCATCTCTTCAGTTCAGCTCCAACCGCTTCACTGAAGTAGAACCTGGATCACTAGATTACAATGAAAGAATTCCAAATTACATAGCTAACAATCTAACAGAGATGAGAGAACTACAAGGCTAAATGAAGAGAACTACAATAGAGATGAAAGACATATACCACACCCCTGCTTCTTTTTAAACTTGGTGAGGTTGTAAGATTTCGCACAGCCTTATAAACGATAGAGCGCATCGTCACCCACATAGATTTAGGAAAAGGGTAGAATGGCAGCTGTTTAGGCATATCATGTGGTTTAATTTGTCTCAGTTTTGGGATATAATTTAATTTATCTCAACAAAATCTGGCACGTATTTCAGCTCTGTCAGGTACATTTTATGCTAACTGTACATTATATAAACATACTGAGTACTATAAACGCTTTTAAGATAGAGCCCGGCTGATCGCAATTGCTGTAGCACCATCTTGATACAGTGATGTGTTATTGTAAAGTTGCATTGACAGAGTTTGCAGTTCATTAATGCACATATAAATACACAGAAGATGTGTTTATATACTGACAACATTTGTTGTTGGACAGACAGTTGTGCAGTCCTTAACTGTGCAAGCTGCAGTAGTGGCCTGCATAATGCCCATCCCCAGTTCCCACGTGTCGGTGATGGGGGAGTTGTGCATAGTGTTTACAACAATTCAGAGCACACAGATGCCATTGGCTATGACTTTAGGGTGCTGCGCACTCGTCCAGGTACCAAACATCTTACAGATGTGCGCTTTAAGCAGCGATCTCTTAGGTAACAGATATCCCAACTGATGCTCAGCTTTCATGCAGCAAGGCTAGCCTGCGGGTTATACATGTTTTACAGAGTCGCACAATTATTCTTCAGGTTACAGGCTCAGGCTTCAGAACTGCCAACTGGACAAGAGAAGATATTCAGAGTCAAACCTCAAATGGCAGAGCCAGCCAACATTATAAATATGTCTCAAGCTTTGGGGAACAAACCTATCCCTATCACTTATAGGAGAGATCGTAGAGGCTAAAGTCTCAGACAGCGTTCTAACTAACGGATTAGACAGCTATTCCTGTCCCTTTTTGGGACATCAAAACTACTCCATATGGTATTTTTTTCAGGCTATGGCAGCTATCCCTAAGGTTACAGGGATGGTTCAGGTTTAGAAATCCTAGCTTTCCATGGTGCTACAGAGATTGTAGAGACTCCTACTGTAGCGACAAGAGCTATTCCAAGTGGCCTACACATCCCAGACTTTGTATAACAAGTCTATCCTTCAGGGTACATACTTCACACAGGCTAAGCTTTCACAGAGATGAATCCTTCAAATGCCACATACCTCAAAGGGTGGTAAAGCTATCCCTCCGTACACAAATCTCTAATAGACTCAGCAAACAGATCCCCAAACTAGAGATGTTAGATAGGAGTTGCTAGTCAGCGTACAAAGATACACAGGCTAGGGTTTCGCATAGCATAGCTGGCCCACGTGCTACACGTGTATCCCAGACTCTGGGCAGTAGACCTATTGCTTAGATAGAGGAGGTCTTATAAATGTTATATGTTAAATTTAGTATACTTGTAAAGCGCACAGCTGCCCCAGCAAAGGGGCGTCCAGGTGCTGTATACCGCTGGGGAACCCATCCTGGCTTTCCCTGTGAGATGGTCCCTCCTGGGCATCTCCAAGGTGAAGACAAGCATCCCCAGCGCTGATGGGGCCGTTAGTGGAGATGAAGCAAGCTATTGCCCAGAGTTGCTGAGTGGGACCCATGGTTAGAGTAGGCACCGAGGCAAGAATTATCGAGTCCGCTGACCTTGGCCCAAGACCAAGCTTAGGTTTCATTCAGAAAAACGATCCGTGAAACACACAGATTTCCCTGGGGGCACTAGTTCAGATGGTTATCACCTATGTTTTCATTTCTGAGCTGCACCATGGAAGTTTAAGACCCAATGTAAAACTTCACTGATGGATTAAAAAAAAAAGAAAAACACTCTTGCGGGAAATGCCTTTTTTCTGACATTTTTCTATTCCAAAGTGCAGCCTCGGAATGGAGAGAAATAAAAGGTTTTAAATAAGAAAAATAAATACATAACTAAATAAAGCAAAACAGAGTGGTTGCAAAGTGGCCAGATTGGTTTCATTCACATCCAAACACATCAGCCTCACTTTACAGACTTTGCAGTGAAGCGCTACTTTTGTTTTCTCGTCTTTCTTTGAACAGCATTGTTGTCCCCAGGTGGGGAAGTGCACCATTCCTTGAGGTATTGCAGCACCTGGTTGATGGGTGGATTGGAAAACAAAATGTGTACCTCTGTGTTTATGGATCTAGTCTTTTTAAACCATACTATTTACGTTTATTAAGGATATAAGCAATGGACATTGAAACGGTTCCCTTCAGGGCCCTGTAGTCATGTCCTTAACTTTTTAGGTAAAACCACTCACTGATTTCTGAATAGTGAGTGAGAGATCGTGAAGGTAACCATGTGGTTTCTGCTTACATTTTACGTTTTACTTAATCTTGCCCTCCCTATGAGTGTTTGCTTTTACTCTTTTGCTTTTCAGGCAGCATATTACTCTTATCAAATGCATAATTTGAATTAGGTCGCATCCTGGTGTTTATAGCAGGGCACAATTGCGTTGTAGCTGAAGGCAGTGTGAGTTTTTCTCAGTGGGGCAGTATGGTGTTTAGTGTGGGAGAGGATGTGGCACTATGGCCAGAGCTGTCGAATTTGGAATCGGGGAGCCGTGTTCAGCCTTCATGACCAGTCCCCAGACCACTTTCCTGCAGGAGCATATTCCCATGCTAGACCTTAGAAAGCCCCACTCGCTGATTTCTGAATAGTGAGTGAGAGATCTTTAAGGTAACCATGTTGTTTCTGCTTACATTTCACATGCTTTACTTAATCTTGCCCTCCCTATAAGTGTTTGCTTTTAAAAAAAAATTTCAGGCAACATATTAATCTTATCAAATGCATAATTTGAATTAAGTCGCATCCTGGTGTTTAGAGCGGGGCACAATTGCGTTGTAGCTGAAGGCAGTGTGAGTTTTTTTCAGTGGGGCAGTATGGTGTTTAGTGGGGGAGAGGATGTGGCACTATGGCCAGAGCTGTCGAATTTGGAATCGGGGAGCCGGGTTCAGCCTTCATGACCAGTCCCCCAGACCACTCTCCTGAGGGAGCACATTCCCATGCTAGAACTTAGAAAGCCCCACTAGACCTTAGAAGCCCAGGTGTCTTAGCACCAGCAGGTGGACCTTTGCAGTGGCAATTGTGGGTTAACCTTGAAGGCCTGACCACCACAATCCATACTGAAGTTCACCTCCAGCCTTGCGGGCAGGCCTATGAAGCAGCACACCGAGAGCAACAGTGATCCAGTCACTGTGACTCTGTCACTGTGGTCACGGGTACCTATTTCGGGTGAGTGCGTAGTGTTTGCAAGTATATTATGGTTTTAAAAAAAACTTGCTGCCTCCTTCCTGGCCTCCAGTAACTTTCAGCAACAATAAAGATGTCATGAAAACTTTGTTGATTAATGTTCTTCCTAGAGAGAGATCAGAGTTGTGTCTAGTGGAAGGGTTGACTCCTGGAAAGGTTGCACAGAGGGTTAATGTGCCTGCTGCAAAGAACATGTACCATGCAGGTCACAAAGTGCACATAATGTTAACTAGGTTAGTAGGTTACTGCTTGTGTCAGAGAGATCCTTTTGTTACTTGCAGTTTATAAGTGAAAATCCTAACATAGAACAGTGAGCTATTAAACTATACTGCCTACTAGTATAGTTGTCATTTGGCTTCTACACCTTGTAGTCCTTTGTCTTATGTAACATTTCCTATACAGTGATTTACACACGTATACATGTTTGTCTCTGTGTAGTGTTCAATGCGTAGGTGACCTTTGGGGGCACCAACAAACATTGTTGCACAGGGCGCCACCAGCACTAACGCCGGCCCTGCCATCGAGGCCAGTCTGCCTCACCCATTGGTACCTCCATTGGCCTTGTTTCAGCAGTAGTAGCTGCAACTCAACAAGGATCGGCAATGCAGGATTTGCACACACCAAACTAAGGGCCCGATTCACAGAATGAACTTAAGACTCAATCCTAAACTTACTACTATTTTGATATTCACAGAATGCACTTACTACTTTTGGCATTCACAGAATGAACCTACTACTTTTGGTTTTCACAGAAGTTAGGATTTTGTCTTAAGTTTGTCTTAAGACAAACTTAAGACAGACTTAAGACAAAATCCTAATTTCTGTGAATACCAAAAGTAGTAAGTGCATTCTGTGAATATCAAAATAGTAGTAAGTTTAGGATTGAGTCTTAAGTTCATTTTGTGAATGGGCCCATCGTTTGCAAACTTCACACTCTCCGCTTCATGCACAAGCACTTTTAACATGTGCTACCTGCCACTGGAATTATGCAGCAATGGGGGACAAAATGATGCTGCAGTGTTGACTAAATTATGTAACAGAAAAAAAGGCTGCAGCGTAATGCAATATATTTTCTTATACTTTATTATTCAGACATTATTACACATGTTAAGTCTCTGCAAAGAATCTGCCCCAATAGTATCAGTATAACATGCAAATGCAGCAGCGAGAAAGGTGATCAGTCAACCTTTGCAAAGGGTCATCTACTTTGCAGCAACTCAAGTCACGTTTTTAGTAGCTTTTTATCCGTTTGAGCTACAAAAATGATTAGTTAAAACTGCAAGATTATGCAGTGGATGATGTATTATGTGACAAATATGGCAGAACCATAATTATATAGAAAACATTTGCAAACTAGGATATTTTGCCATTCATGTTTGAACTGCTCTTGTAGAAGAAGGAAGGAGAAGTGCTAATGAGAGAAAGTACATGGCTTGGAGACAAATGGCTTGTGATTCCACATTTAAGCATATTTGGGACATTGTGTGATTGGAAATATATTCTACTTTTTGAATGTATTTAAATGCCAATAACTCCTATTAAACCTTAAAGAATCAAGTGTATCCATTGGTTGAATTCAATAACACAATAAGCTGTAACTGGTCAGTGAAATGCCAAACAAATACTAAACATTGTGATGTTTGGCACATTCTGGCCACACCTCTGACTCCGCCCACTGATCCAATCCTTGGGTTATCCCCACCCTCTGAGTCTCCACCCACAGTTCCCCTACTTTTTTTCCCCCACTTCGACCACTGCATACCCGGCTCTCCTCAACCACCCCATATCCCCTCCCTCCACGGGCCACGCATGGGGGGAGCAACAGGCGTCTGGCCCGTGCCCCCCTCGCCGTCGACTCTTTCACCGGACCGTGGGGTCCGTCCCTGGCCACGCTAGGAAGAAACAACGGGCAGGGGGTTTGACATTAGCGATCTGTATGCTGTGGCACTTTTCGTTGACCCTGCCACGATGTTGCGCAGCAACGGCCTGTATGCTGTGTCACTTTCCTTTGGCCCGGCTACGAGGTATGCAACAGCAGTCAGTATGCTGTTCGTTTTGGGATGTTATTAGCGCTGCGCAGCTATCTTTTATATGACCACACCAACACCTCTGTAGGGCTTGTTGGGACACAGGCATTTCGGTTGACGGTGTCATGCTACCACTAAGTGAATGGTCGCTGAGCTATTTAATCATAGCTGTAATTACTGTAATCTTAGCTGTAATTGCTCTTGTTATCTGCTTTAGAAGGATTAAAGGCTAGCGAGCCCAAAGCTCGTGCAGCTTCGAGGAGTGCGCGCGCCTTTGTATGTGGCGCTGGGACAGAAATAACCGAGAGACACGCTCACTCAGGGCTGATGCACGTTGTATGGGACAGTTTAGGCACTTCATTAGAACAGTGGTAGCACTGCACAGCAGAGATGCTGTTCTAGCAGCTAGCTTACACCACTTGGGGCGAACGCAGCAATTGTGTTCTTGACTGTAGGTTACCCTATCATCCTAAATTTTCTTGTTTTCATTTTGAAACCGGCAATCCACGTTTCAAGCTGGTTACCTAACTGGTGCAGAGGTGGCCCGTCACAATATTTGGACGAGCATTCTTAGGAAGTCTGCGGCATGTTGGCTCCTTCAGCCATGCTTAGAGATTCATGTTTGTAATTTTTGTTGACTTATTATCTGGGATATGCGAGATTGGTGGATTGGATCCGGCAGCGCTACTAGCGATATTAGCAAGCGGGGGTCAGTTAGCAGTTGCGGTCTACCTGATGATTGGGAGGGACCACTGCATTCTTCGGGTCCCCAGGCAGACGGACCACTGTACATAGGAGGGGCATGCACCTGGAGTTAGGGTGGGCCTGCGCCACGTGGTGGTGGCCTTCTTGGGCCAGTCTTTGTGCAAGGCCACCGGCCCCGCTGCACTGTGGAAACGGGCCTCGTTTTGGCTCGTAGCAATGGCTGCTGACGTGGCTAAGTTGTGGTTGGCCTGGCTTATATGGGAATCTGGCTTCTATCCCCCTGTTGCGTGTACATACCAGGCCTTGCCTTGGGAGGCTGGTGTGGGGGCCTCTCGGACAGGCACGTGAGGGCACTTCGTCTCAGGCTCTCTGCCCTCCTTGGCCCCACCGCTATGTGCCTCCTAGAGTCTGTGTTTGCTCAGGGTCACCGCGCTTTGTCGGCAGGTCAATAGGGTTGATGGCCTGGGCTGCGTCCTCCACATGCGGCTAGACTTGCCCGCCCCCGTAGCTTGCAGCAGGGCCATGGGGATACAAAAGGACTTTTGGGGACCGTGCTGCCTTTACATGTTCGACCTACCTTGCTGTAACTAGTGCAAGCGTTCCCATCTTTGGGTAGGAAGTGGTTTGTGTTTAGGTGGAGTGTTGGATTATGCCCTCGACGGAGGCGAAGTACACTATGGGTATACAGTCACAGGTTTCTCCGATAAGTGATTCCGTATGTGCTCCCGTGGGGCAATCTGTTAGCGCGCATTACCTATCCAGAAGTACTTGCAATGAGCAAAGCCGAGGCTGTGAGTTCAGGCCTCACCTTGAGCAGGATAATTTTACATTAGGGTTTGTTGGCACATGTACATTCTCAAGTTGTGTTCGGGTAGCTCAGTGTTTTTGTGCCCCTGCTATTTAGTGGGAAAAGAGTTTTATTACACTTTCGTGAAATAGGCTGTCTGGTTTTCCATAGGTGCTCTGACGGGCTGAGCAGTCGAGAGAATAGGCACGTCATATTGTCCAGTTGCAAGCGCGTGTGCATTGAGGGTATTTTGTATTACCTCTTGCCAAAATACGGTTTCGTTAGTCTGTCTCTGTGTACACTACGCCGCGTACACAAGAGTGCCGCAGTCAGCACGTTTCTCACGTGTTAGAGCCTGCTGGGGCAGTATGTATTCTGAAGCTGGTAGCTTGTAAGACATATGACTGACCGTGGCCGGATAAGCAACAGCACTCAAACGGACCTGCCTGTTGGCTTACGGCTATGGCGCCTCAACTTGGGGAGCTGGGTTCCAATATCGGTCATGACGCCAATCGTCATGTGAGTCTCGGCAAAGAACTTCATTGCCCCATGCCTCAGATGTTTGTGTCCCACGTTCTTCTGGTGCCATGCTGTTGGACTCGGTTTCACTATCCGGCTCGGGCCTAGGATATCATTAATAGTTTTATTAGCTGCCCCCAATCGGTGCATGGTAGGTTGGGATCGGAGGGGCTACGCACTCTGGTGGGGCGGTCCACTTGTTTGCTGCCAAGTCGGGGTTAGGCAGTGTCGGAGGCCCGATTTTGCATTTTGCGGCAGGAATGCATACCCAGGCAGCAGGCAGTGTGGAGATCACCCGGACAGGCATTGTGAACAAACTATTCCAGAGGTAACAAACGATACCTGTAGGGCGCTTCACAATTGGAACAGAACCATTACTTGTGAGCACAGTTTGTGAACACTTCTCAAGTGATTAATCAAGAAATAAGTGTCAGCCTTGAGCAATATATACAAGTGGCAGCAAACGGTACATTACAGGAAGAAAGTGTCATGGGTGCAAAGTTCTAATCATAGAATTTCAAGTCAAGGTTTGTGCTGAAATAATTAGATCACTCAGTCGCGGGAACTTAGGTTGCGTGACTTTGATGGCACTTACGCAAGTGCCAGAACATATCCTTAGGTAAGTAGTAACTATCAGGGTGTTACTTAGAAAAGTTAGGGGGCATATTCTATAGAGTACCAGACACGGGTAAAAGGACCATACGATCAATTCGCAGACACTCAAAGTACAAGTCCACTGTGGAATAACTGGGTGTTTTCCATTATAATTGACTGAGCATGTACATTTGATTATTCCCCGGACAATATCTGGTGTGCTCTTTGGGAGCGGAGCACGATCTAGGGAAGACTCACTGGGGAGTGATGGGGTTTATGGGCCAGCACGTCAAAGATTTAGTGGAACTGTTTTCCAGTTGCAGGACAATGGGAACAAGTGCACAGGCTCCACCCGTAGCATACAGTTAGGGCCTTAAAGTTGGAGAATAAAAGGGTGTGATTGTTGCACTTAAGTATTGGGGTTTAGTGCCTCTGACATGTACTTAAGGTTAAACTCAGAGATACATGGACTGGTGATCTCATGCGCAGGTGACTGGCATGCTATGTTTATGTGTCCACTGACAGGGCTCACAGGAGGGCATCACTTTAATAGTGTAACTGGTGGAATTGTCTAGGAAGCTATTCTGGGTTTTGAGCAACCATTGTGGAACCCTTTTTACTTGATGTACAATGATACACCGGTACTCACTAAAGTATAACTATGTTATGCTTCCTGTCATAGCAAGTCACCTCCGCCAAAAGGGGGGGGTGCCCTTACTACGTTCCTCCCCACTTGGTCACAGGGTACTCACTGGTCAGACTAGTAAATGTCTAACCCAGCTAGGTGAGAAAGTTTAGGCTGGACTTCTTCAGGGTGGAGACGGCCTGTCGATGCTACTTTCTACAACAAGATAACAGGGCTTTTGAGCCAGGGTGGGGGTGCTGGTACACTGCACCATCCCTTTATGGTCGCTAAGTAGCACTGCTGGACTGTCGGATATGTCCACTACAACAGGCACGGAGTAAGTCACGACCATGGGTGACCTTTGCCGTTGGAAATAGGGTGTTTGGATGGCTGGGGCCCAGTATAATTCTACTCTTGCTGGCACGTTTCTGGCCAAATACGGTTATGTCTAGGCGGGAGGGCCTGCATTTCTCTTGGCAGGAGTTGCTGGTATGGCCCGGAGGTGGGCAAGTAGCAACAATAGTCTATGGAACGGCGAGGGTTTACACGTGGTCGAGGGCCCTCGGTTAGGTACTCTGGTGAGCGTTCGAGCGGAGACAGTGCCTATATGGTTGTTCAGGTTGAACCCGTGTAGCTAAATGAAAAAAAAAAAAAAATGGTGGGCAGTTCTTGATGGCCTATGCGAGAAAGCTTTATTGTGGCCTCGGAGGCTTGTGCAACTATGCAGCATTGACCATGTTAACAGATGGGCTGTTGGAAGCGTAATGCTCTTTTTGTAAGAAATTTGGGAGGCTATGGCGTCGCAGCTTTTACCAGGCAATGTTCAGCACATCACCTGAATAGAGGGGTACACCTACAATTTAGATGGGCCTGCATGAGCCACACAGATAACCCATACTTCCTGGCCCACGCCGAGACACTCGCTTAGTTGTACCACAGCATTGTCAGTTTGCGATTCTCCGGCTAATTGGCACTTTGTTTTTTTTTTTTTTAATTTTTGAAAACCTTTATTCAGAGCAGAGCACACAGCTATTCAGCCTGACATCCCGGAGGCAAGGCAGCATGGGTAATAGGAGAGTAGTAGTGCAAAAAGATCCAAACATAATCATCGAAGGTTATTTTTATATTAAGATGAAGAATTCAACGAAAGAGCGCCCAAGGGCGCGAAAAAGGCAATAGAGTCAATACGAATCAGGGCGTCAGGGACGGGCAGGGGAGGAAAGACAGGGAAGCGATCATCAAGGAGAGGATGTCAGAATGGGAAGGAGGGGGGGGGAGGACAACAGGAGAATGCAGTACATCAAAGCTCAGTTGGAGTTACAGGTCAGGGTGACACATGTTCGTCCAGAGAGACTGGTTCAGGTGGCAAGCACACGTCTCCCCTATATTCATTCCAAGCCCCCCACACTTTATTCCAAGTTTGAGGTCTCCCTCTTGCCACATAGACTGTCTTCTCCCGGAACATGCACCAGTCCATGTTGGCTTTCCATTGTACCACCAGGGGGGCCGTGGACGCACCCCACTTCTGAGCAATGTCCCTTTTGGCCACCATGTTCCCCAGGGTCACCCACCTAGTCTGCGCTGCGCTGTGGTCAGAAGGCTCCCATACGTTCAGAAGGCATCTACGAGCTTCCGCGTGAGCAATCACGCCAGTAACTTCATCCATGATTCGGTGCACCCTCCTCCAGTAGGAGGCTATTACGGGGCAGTCCCAGAGGATGTGTAGGAAAGTGGCGAGGGCCCCGCAACCTCTGCAACAGAGTCCGTCAGGCGAATATCCCATGCGCATCAATCAGGGCCCCGTCATATACACCCGGTGCAAGATCTTGAACTGCACGAGGCTGAGACGGGAGGAAATAGCAACCTCCTTAGGGGAGGAAATTGCGCTCTGCCAATCTTCATCGTCAAGTTCCAGGCCATCCACCACCCACTGGTCCTGCAAGCCAAGGAGGAGATCTGTGCGCACGTTTATCAATTTCTTATATGACAGAGAAATCGCGCTGTCCGGCATGTGCCCATCCAATATCCTGTCCTCCAGAGGGGAACTTTCAGGAATGTCGCCGTCCGGCGGTGTGGCCGAGAGCAGCGCATGCCTCAGCTGGGCGTAACGGAAAAACTCCGTCGCACCCAGTTGGTATTCGGTTTGCAGCTGGGGGAAGGACTTAATCGCGCCCCTGGAAAGCATGTCCTCAACTCTGCTGATTCCGATGAGGTCCCATTTATCAAACCCCTTGGTGTGCCACAGTCTACCCAGGATGTCCGAGTCAAAAAGGGGGGTAAACCTAGTGAGTCTGCCTTGCCAACCTTGCGCCTTGGTGACCGCCCACCAAATGTGGATCGCCGTCCGTGTAGGGCCCGTCAACCGCCGGTCGAAGGACTTCGAGTACAGGGCCCGATAATAGTTGCCGTCACCCAAGAGCCATCTATCCATGGCATAGCCGGGACTACCCACAGGGCCATAGAACCCGTGGTTGAGGGCAGCAAGTTGAGAGGACCAGTAGTAGCGGCGGACGTCCGGAAGGGCAATGCCGCCGTCGTACCATGGAAGCGTGAGTTTATGGATGGCAACACGAGGTCGACCGTCCCAGAGAAGGGTTCGCAGGAGGCCTTCAAGGTCTCGGAAATAGCGCGCCGGAACCGGATCTTGGGCGTTCTGCAGGGCGTACAAGAACCTGGGCAGGGACATCATCTTAAACAACGCAGCACGGCCAAGGAGAGAGAGCGGGAGCCCACGCCAGCTATCCACATCGCGCTGTAGACGCTGGAGAGGAGGGAGTAAGTTGAGGTCGTACCGTAACTTGGGATTGCCGGAGATGTAAATGCCCAGGTACTTGAAGCTACGTACGGCAATCTGAATGTTGCAGCCCCTGGGAAGTCGTGGAGTATCTCCTTTAAGGACGTACAAGGACGACTTGGCCCAGTTTATAATCAGACCAGAATAACGTCCGAAGAGTCTGAGTACGTCACAGGTCACGATGAGGGACTTGCAGGGGGAAGTCAAATAAAGTAAGATGTCATCGGCATACAAGGATACCCTGTCTTCAAAACCAGGGGCCCAAGTAATACCGTGTAAATCAGGATGCGTACGCAGTAGGGCTGCGAGCGGTTCAAGGGCCAAGGCGAACAGAAGGGGCGACAGGGGACAACCCTGTCTGGTACCCCGATGTAAGGGGAATGGCGTTGACAGGCGGCCGTTGACCGTGACATTGGCCATCGGTTCAGCGTACAGCAGCTTCACCCAGCTCACAAAGACCGCCCCAAATCCGAGTTTGGACAGCACTGCCCAGAGGTATGGCCACTCGAGAGAATCGAAAGCCATCGTGGCGTCAAGGGACGCGAGGACAGCTGGCTCTTCGAGGGTGTGGGCTCTAGCCATGACACCATGAAGGCGGCGCAGATTGAGGGCGGTATTCCGGTGGGGGATGAAGCCCGACTGGTCAGGGTGCACGAGGTCACCAATGACACCAATCAGCCGGTTGGCGAGCAACTTGGCGAGGACCTTGGGTTCCACATTCAGGAGAGAGATAGGACGGTACGATCGGCAGACGTCTCGTGGTTTACCCTCCTTGTGAATGACCACAATAGTGGCCAACCTTTGATCCAGGGGGAGACGGCCCCTCTCAAAGGATTCCAGGAACATTTTCCGCAGGTGCGGAGACACCGCGTCCGGGCGGATTTTATATAGTTCAACCGGGATGCCGTTAGGCCCGGAGGCCTTACCGGTGCATTATGAACGGATCGCCAAAGCAATCTCGTCAGCGGTGATCTCTCTGTCCAAGTCCGCGCTTTCGTCCTCGGAAAGGCAGGGAAGTTCAATACCCGAGAGGAAAGCCGACGAGTCCGCCTCAGAAAAGTCCGAAGCGGACTCATAGACCCCCCGAAAGTAACCAGCGAAGGAGTCGACAATGGCACTCTGGTCCGTAAGGACCACTCAGTCGTCCCCCAAGAGTTCAGGCACAACTCGGCTGGCCATCTCCCTCCTGTCCAACCAAGCCAGCAATTTCCCAGCCTTGTCGCCTACATCATAGACACGGCCCTGCTGTTCTCTAGCCAGAGTGAGTGCGGCATTCGTGGCAAGATCGTGGTATTCCGCTTGCTTCAGTGAGAGGGTATGCAAAATCGAGGGGTCTGGCTCGGGCCCCAGCTGGGACTCGAGACTCAAGACCTCTTGCTCAATATTCAGCAAGTCGGAATCCCTAGTCCGACGGGCCTCCGCAATGAGCGCCTGGGCCTCACCCCGGAGCACCGTCTTAAAGGCTTCCCACAACGTAACGGCCGACCCAACCGATCCCACGTTTTCAGCAAATTAAAGGTCAATGGCTTTGGCCAGGAGGGAGCGGGTCTTGATGTTGCGGAAATACCACGGATTGACCGTGGCCGGTCGCTCCGACAAGACCACGCCAAAGTCAAGGGAGACCCACAACGGGGAATGATCAGAAATGCCCCGCGCTAAGAAGCGGGCTTCGGAAACGGCCGATGCGTGCGATGCCAGTGTAAGGATATAATCAATGCGGGAAAGACTCCCATGCGCACCCGAGAGAAAGGAAAATTGACGGAGTGTCGGATGTAGAAGACGCCAGCTGTCCACCAGGCCCATAGACTCAAGGAAGGAGGGCAACCACATCTGTGAGCTACGGAGGTCCCGAGACGGTTGGCGATCAAGCAGACCAGAGCAAACCGAGTTAAAGTCACCCCCCACTATTAACAGGCCAGCCGGCATAGACAAAATGGCACCACCAAGGTCCTGAAAGGTACTGGATTGCAACCCCGGGGGGACGTATACAGAAAACAACGAAAGGGAACGCCCTTCCCATCTACCTGCCACGGCAGCGTAACGCCCCCTGTCGTCAATCATGGTGACATCTATCTCTAGGGGAAGGGACGTGCGCATAAGGATACCCGCCCCCCGGGATCCGGAAGAGAACCCCGAATGAGCCACCATTTTGTAGCCTTTGCGATTCAAAGCTTTACACGTATTTCCCACCAAATGTGTCTCTTGAAGGAGGACAATGTCAGGCATGTGACGTTTGATCAGTTGTATCACCACCCCTCTTTTGACTCGGTCACCCAACCCGTTGACATTCCAACTGAGAATTCTTAACTTCCTACCCCCCATCACCCCGCAGCCCGCCCCACCCAGTCCCATAAGACGCCAATCTCAAACACAGTTCAGGAGCATAAGTGACCCATTGCCAAACAGAGAAAAGAAAGGAAAAACCAGCAAACAAGATAACTCTTCCCAACATACCCCCCACCCTGCACCCCTGCATCAGACTAAAAAGCCCTCCCAACCAGCAGTGTGCCTGTTGCCCCATTAACTAATCTACGAAAGACCCAGAGGAGTAGGGAATCTCCATGAATACGTCCCGCCACCCACCATGTAAGCAAAGGAGAGTCAGTTCTGTTACGAGTACCAGCTCCGGCAGTCATTCGAGGCGGGGGTGCCACCAGCCCCTCACTCAGTCTCACTGTTCCACTCCACCAGAGGCGCCTCCATCTCTATCTTCCTGTTCATCCTGACTAGGCGAGACTGTGTCCAACCATTCACTGACATTTTCAGGGAAGTCAAAGAAAAGGGAACGTCCCTTATGTTCAACACGGAGTTTAGCGAGGAACATCATTGAGTATTTGAAACCCATCTCCCTGAGGCGCCTCTTCACTCTGGCGTTGGCGCTGTACCGACCTAGTGAAGTCCGGATAGAAGTGCACCTCCGCATTCTGGTATTGGAGTGGCCCATGCGATCTAGAAGCTTGCAGGATCACGTCCCGATCTCTAAAGTTGAGGAGGCGCGCCACAATCGGTCGAGGCGCCACCCCTGTCTTCGGCGGGCCACCCGGTACCCGGTGGGCACGTTCCACCGAGAAAAAGTTGCTCAGTCCAGAGGGTGCCAAATGGGTTTTGACCAAGTCCTCCACGAACAGGTCCGTCGCAGCATCTTCGGATCCCTCCGGTACGCCGACTATGCGGACGTTCTGCCGCCTGGCTCGCCCCTCAAAGTCCTCCAGCCGCCTCGAGAATAGATTCGTGGTCATCCGCAGGTTGCGGACCTCAGTCTGCAACTCGGAAACATCGGAGGTCAGGCTGGAGGTCTTGATATCTAGCGCCTTCACACGCTCGTTGGTCTTGCCCAAGTCGGCCCTTATAAGAGTAATGTCAACGGCCATTGAGTCAACCTTGTGGCTTAAGGTTTCGTGCTGTTGTTGCATGTCGGCCCGGAGACTCGTGATGGCGCCCATGATGCCTCCGAGGGTAGGGTCCGATCCATCCGGCGAGCTCGTCGATGGGGGCCCCTTAGACACGGCCCCCGATGTAGGCGGTGACTTTAGGTTCACATAGCGCTCGATGCGACTCTGCTGCGTTTGTGACTTGCCCCGGCCACCTTTGTTCGATGCCCTGTCCGGGTCGCCTCTGCCCGCCATGATGGGTTCGAGAGAACAAAGGCAAGGCGCCCCCAAGTCCGGGTCTACAGCCGAAAGGCAGGCAGGGCCAAGGAGACAAAACCAGGGTGTAGAAGGCACAAGCTGGAACACTATCACTCCGCCAATGAGGACAGCAGGCGGCCACTAGTCCAATCGTGCGAAGTGGCGAAGTCCGGAGGGACAATGGCACCGTCCCGGAGCGGAGTTCAGCTCGACGTAACTCTGCACAGGAACCACCGATTCGGAAGCCGAGTGCAGTCCCCGCCTCAGCAGACCACCAGCAATATGGTTCCACCAACGTGGATCAGGATTTCAAGCAGGATATTTGTGATGGGTCGGACGGTCCATGGAGCTCCGGGTTTACGCGGCCATCTTGGTTGCCCGCGAAGCTCCTCCCCAGCAATTGGCACTTTGTTGATGCATTGTCTATTTGCACAGATTTTTGGGCCTGCATTAGCCACACATACCTCCTCCAGTCCGATCCCACGAAGACCTATCAGCTCTGACTCCACTGTGGTTCAAGCTGATACTTTTTAGCCTCCACATGTTCATTTATCAGCTCTGACTCCACTGTGGTTCAAGCTGATACTTTTTAGCCTCCACTTGTTCATTTATCAGCTCTGACTCCACTGTGGTTCAAGCTGATACTTTTTAGCCTCCACTTGTTCATTTCGTGGGACACTTGGTGGTCCACATGCGGCCAGGTAGGCGATTGCTTTAGCTGTTGTACGTGTCCGCAAGGGGCAGGCAATTTCCACAGTCTAAAGTTTCACAACAGGCGTTGTCTTGCAGTGGAGGGCCCTTGGCTAGGTGCTTGGGTAAGCGTTCTACCCAGCCCGTAACTATTGAGTTGTTTTCAGGTACGAAAGTTGGGATTCCTCGTGCAGCGTTCACTTATCAGAGAGTACGAGGCGGAAGTATTGGTTCCCCTAGTTGCACAGCATGTATATACAGTTGTATAGGCTGCCTGTTAAGCGCATCATAGGGGCCAACTAAGGCCAAGTACAGGGGGACGACTTGCGCAAATGTCAAACCTCACCAGGTCATGGGTAGCCATCTTTAGCTAGAGCCTGTGGGGGTGATAGGTCGATTCCCAGTCTGGGGGGTTTTGGTCCACTGTTCCATCGCCATGCGAGAAGTGGAGAAGTGTGGCTCAGGGCTTAGAGGCGGCAGACCCGGAAGCTAAGATCGGCCCTGGACCAGGGTTCAATTCCCCGCCTCGACGGGGGTTGGGCTCAATAATTCCACGGACTCGATAATTCTCGCTCTGGTGCCTACTCGACTCATGGGTTCACACTCTGCGACTCTGGGCAATAGCTTGCTTAATCTCCACAACGGCCCCTCGCGGCGGGATGCCTGGCTTTCACCTTGTGGATACCCTGCCGGGGTTATCTCACAGGGGAATACCAGGACGGGTTCCCTAAGCAAGCGCATAGATGCCTGCCATGTGGGCGATTTGCGCTATATAAATACATGTACATTTACATGCGGTGCGGGGGCAGCGGGCTCTAGGTGCCTCTGAAGATCAGGCAAGGGTGTTTTGGACTGAGGTGCGGGTAACGGTATTTACACTTGCTCAGACAGGTTCCAGCGGATACTCCCAGCCACAAATTGGGAACCTTGTGACACTCTATCTTTATTCGACTCCACCCCGGTGTATATAAAAGGGTCTCAAATGGTCAGCAGGGTCCGGGTTCCTGTGACCAGGCGCTTGTTCAGTAAGCAGCATGGGTTGACCCGTTGCAAAGCCTTGCAGTGTATCATGAGCAGGACTCTACGCGCTAAATTCCCCTCATGCTGGCCGTGACACCTTGTGCGTGCACCTAGGTCCTTTACTAGGGATTGCGCCGGTCACTGCAGTGTTCTATGGCACCTGATAGAACGACCACAACGATCTTACAGTGGACCTCGCCACCAGTGGGGGACAGGTACATTTCAGTGGTCAGACATGTCTCCATCTCTATAGGCAAGGCGCTAGTCAGGGGAGGCGCTGGAGCAAACACGCAGGAGGTCCTGCGCTGTGTAGAATTAAAGGGCCAGAGACACAAAACTTGGTAGCCCGACACCGTTCCGGTGAAGTACCAAGGCTCACACAGGTCGTTAGCAGGGACCGGGATTCTGTGTCCGGTCTTAGGGTCAGCAAGCAGGGTAGACCGCACCAGTTGGCCGGTCATGGAGGTTTTCAGTACCAGCCACAGGCAACACACTCTCTTTCCCTGAACCTTGTTGTAACACCATGCTGTGTCGCCGGGGACCTATGGAGAAGTAGAGTTTATTTGTCTGGGCTCTGGGGCTAGCTTGCACCCTAGAGGTAGAACACAAGGAGTATTGGCCACACGTTGGTAACTGGTGAGCTCTGTGGTCCGATTTCTTACCCCGAGCTCCCGTGACATGATGCCCTGTCTGGGACAGTGAGGCAGCTGGCTCGCATGCGGTGTGCTGCGCCATGCGTAAATATTTTGAGCAGAGATTTGGCCTTTCACATGTGTGCTACAAGCCAAACTCCCTTGGTGTTGCTGCACTTACAAAAGTTATTGGTGTCTGTTGTGTTGACAGGTTCAAGAGTTGGGGTTCTGGGCCATTCAACCGTCGCAAAGTTAGGTCGGTGGGCAGCCACCAGGAACTGGAGGCGGGGTTTCTCCAACACGGAGTGCGTATGGTTAGGTTTCCCGGGCATGCGCTGGAGCGGCCTCTTGTCCAGACTCAGGCACTCCCTTGCGACAGGTGGCGCTCCGCCGCATCACTTGGTCATTCACCTGGGGCGGCAATGACATCACCAACATGGGAAGGTCCGCGCTGCTGCATAGAATGAAGGCGGATCAGCTGGAGGTTTGCAGAATGGTGGGGAGCTGTGAGGTCTGGTGGTCCGGATTGCTCCCACGCAGAGTCTGGCGAGGCGCTAGGTCATGCGAAGCCTTAGAAAAGTCTAGGAGGAGGGTAAACCGCGACATGCACAAATTCGCTTCGCGGAGAGGCATAGGTTTCATCCGCCATGAGATGATTCAGGCCAAGATAAAAGGTTACTTTGAGATGGATGGCGTGCATCTCAATCCAGTGGGCTTGGACCTTTTCCTCCTAGATTTGTACGACGCTTTGCAGGAGAGAGGCTGCAAGTAGGAAGGAGGCTAGTGGATGGGGGGCCCGGGCGGCGGCGGTGGCCGCCGGTCAGGCTGTGGCGGAGTTACAGGGTGATCCGGAAGCAGAGAGGTGCAGCGTTGTACCTCAGCAGGCACATAGGGGTGCCAGAGCCTAACACCTGGACTTCATGGGAGGTCCGGGTACACGTGTCGGCACCTCAGTAGTCCTTCGGGCGGTTGTGGGCCTGTACAACCGGGGGTTGCCTAGTTGCGCTCCGCCCCTCGGGGCGTGAGTCTAGCTAATTAACATATGGGGCAGCACACAGGTGGTACACACTGTGCTGCCCGGCTCATCAGGCGGGCAGGTGGCGAGAATGCGGCCTGCCCTTGGATCGCCCGTAAGATAACCCATCGTGATTACATATGTTGTATGTAATAAATCCTGCAGCATTTTCTTTCCAACCAAACACTGTGTCCTGTGTATTATTCCAGTTTGTAGGGTATCCATGTGTGGGGGCGGGGGGTTCCTGTTGCTATTAGGGGACTATGCAGCTGCCCGAGGCCACCCGGTGGCCATCAAGAGGGCGGCACCTTAGTCGCCGGGGGGCTCCCCCCCCGCCCCCTTTTCATGCAGGTACACCCTCCTCCCTCAGGCAGGAGGGGTCCAGCAGGGAATGGGGCTGGCCCAGTGACGTGCTTCGGGGGGCGGCAGGCCGGGCGAGGGGTACTTAAGTCCCCCTCGCCATGTTCAGGCCTCTTTGCCGCCCCTCACCACGGACAGACGGTCGAATTGGACGCACTTCCCCTCCCTACCTCTTACCCGTGCGCTAATTGGGGGTGGGACTTCTTGAACTTTGTAATGTTTTCATTTTTCGTTGCAGGCGGAGTTACAGGGTGATCCGGAAGCAGAGAGGTGCAGCGTTGTACCTCAGCAGGCACATAGGGGTGCCAGAGCCTAACACCTGGACTTCATGGGAGGTCCAGGTACACGTGTCGGCACCTCAGTAGTCCTTCGGGCGGTTGTGGGCCTGTACAACCGGGGGTTGCCTAGTTGCGCTCCGCCCCTCGGGGCACGAGTCTAGTTAATTAACATATGGGGCAGCACACAGGTGGTACACACTGTGCTGCCCGGCTCATCAGGCGGGCAGGTGGCGAGAATGCGGCCTGCCCTTGGATCGCCCGTAAGATAACCCATCGTGATTACATATGTTGTATGTAATAAATCCTGCAGCATTTTCTTTCCAACCAAACACTGTGTCCTGTGTATTATTCCAGTTTGTAGGGTATCCATGTGTGGGGGCGGGGTGTTCCTGTTGCCATTAGGGGACTATAGTACCTGTGATACACGAAACTGCAACATGGTGGATGGAATCCAGCACTATAAAAATAAGTTATTGGTATTTGTCCATATTATTGGCATACTCTGCCTTTGTGCTCCTAAACAGATCTCATCCACCATCTCTCTCGAGACATAAAAAGGGAAATTTACAACAACACCTTCAGAAGTAAACACTTCCAGTCCAGTCGGGGGAGGAGGGGACTCCCGACCGAAGTTTGTTCGGAGCATGAACCGCGACCCTCGCGTGCCGGCCAGGTGAGCTGCCCCGGGCACCCATGGGCGTTCCGCAGGGACCCCTGACTTCAGTTTGCAAAAGGCACAAGGGGGGTCCTGGGGAGCCGACGGGTTGACCTTTTTAGCTCCCAGGTGGTCCTTGCTGCGGCCCACGGGGGCCTTTACCTCAGTCCCTCCTCGCCCTGGTCGTAGCCGATGAATCCAGCGTCAGTCCGCAGTCACACGGGACCCGCTCCGGGGAAGGGTCCGAGCTGCAGCCGGGCGGGTGGGGGGCGGCTGGGACGAGGGGGCTGTGCTGCACGTGTGTCTTCTCTGCAGTCCATAGATGCTAGCAGTGGCTTCAGTCCGCGGGGTGCCCTGGCTGTACTCCGCAGGGTGTTCCTGATGTCCTGACTACTCCACAATGTCCCGACATCACCCCTCAGGGTGTTACGACTGCTCACCGCAGGATGTCCCGACTTGCAATCTGTAATGTGACTGACTGCATAGCACTGAGTGGCTGCCTGGGGAATTATGTCTACTTTCTGTCTTTTGGGGGGTCCTGACTGCACTTTTCATGGGGTGCTGATTGCTGTCTGCTGGGGGCTCGCATTAACTGTACTCTACGGGGGAGGGGTCGACTGCTCTAGACGAGGCGTCCTGACTACATTATGGGAATCTTGACTGCGCCCCAAGGGGGCTGACTGAACTCCGGGAGGGGGGCTACTAGCACTGCACCGCACACAGAGAGGCTTGCCACACTCCCGGGACTGACTGCAGCTCTCAGGGGGCCCTGACCTTAGTCCATGTGAGGGGGGCGGCGGTTGCCACAATCTACAGTGGTGTAGCCGCAGTCCAGAGTAGGCAGCCCTGCATTGGTGAAGCCAGTGTGTGTCCGGGAGAGTAGGATGGAGGCAGGGGCGTAGCTTAGTCAAAGGTGTAGGGGGGTGCAAGTCTGAGATTTCTCAATCAGCAACATCCTGGACCCAACTGAAAAGAGTAGCTACCGGCTGAGGTCACTGAACGGCAATAATGGACAAGCTGAGGGGCATTACTCAGTAGCTTTAAGATATTTAGTAAAGCAAGGACATTCTTGGTAGCAATAATATAATCTTAAACCACAACTCAATTAGCATAGAACTCAAAATGTCTATGTGTTTGCAAACTGCAGTAAAATATAAATCATTCGTTTTAGTATGTGCTTATATGGGCACAATAGAACACTTATAATAGAACACCTATAGTTGGAAACAAACGGCTTTTACCAGAAAAATTATTTTATTGATTCTTTTCCACGTGTCTGCAACTATCAAAACCTTTGTACTCTGTTTATAAGCATTCAACTAGTCTGTTATCATTCTATATTAGCTTGTGTCCATTGGAACTATTCAGTGGATCAGTTTCTCTTTACCATGATAAACCTTTAGGCCAGATAAACCCCAATTTACAAAAGAGCAGAGGAACAAAATCATAAAAGGTGGACTTTTACGAAAAAGAAAGCAAAATAAAGTTGGACCTTAAACTGAAACGTGTTTATCCTTTAAAATGATCCACTGTGAAGCAAATGATTTAAGCGCTCATCTATCATTGCGGATGTAAGGTAATTCTTTACCAGTTTGCACACTTGTTAATTGCAAAAGTATATAGAACGCACTTTAGCTCTGCCTCGGAGTAGTAATTCTCGCTTGGTTATTTTTGTGTGAACCACGTGTTAGCCTTCATTGACAGACGCGTTGCTTGATTCGTAAGATTAGGGGGAGTGGGTGAGCTTCAGATTCCCCCATAATCACGCTGGCATATAATGTTAAAATATATTACATGATGGCGGGACTCAAAGAGGGGCATTAGGGGCAGTGGAAGGAGGGATGGATGCGGGTCTGTAGGGGGACTAAGTAAGGGGAAATAATATTTTGTAAAATAACCAAATCATTAAAAGGCTTTCAAAATTGAGATGAGAATTTGTGTTTTTGTCTGTGTATGCATGCAAAAATCCCAAGTGAAATCTGACAGACACCTCACCATAGCCGACTGAAAGCACCTGTACCCAACTGCTAGGGCGTGCTAGGGAGTGCAGAGTGACTGCAGAGTGCTAGGGAGGGCAAGGGAGTGCAGAGTTCTAGGAAGTGCAGAGTGACTAAGGAGTGCTAGGGAGTGCAGAGTGACAAGGGACTGCTAGGGAGTGCAGAGTGCGAGGGAGTGCAGAGTGCGAGGGAGTGCAGAGTGCGAGGGAGTGCAGAGTGCGAGGGAGTGCAGAGTGACTAGGGAGTGCAGAGTGACTAGGGAGTGCCGAGTGACTAGGGAGTGCAGAGTGACTAGGGAGTGCAGAGTGACTAGGGAGGGCTAGGGAGTGCAGAGTGCGAGGGAGTGCAGAGTGCGAGGGAGTGCAGAGTGACTAGGGAGTGCCGAGTGACTAGGGAGTGCAGAGTGACTAGGGAGTGCCGAGTGACTAGGGAGTGCAGAGTGACTAGGGAGGGCTAGGGAGTGCAGAGTGACTAGGGAGTGCTAGGGAGTGCAGAGTGACTAGGGAGTGCAGAGTGACTAGGGAGGGCTAGGGACTGCAGAGTGACTAGGAAGTGCTATGGAGTGCTAGGGACTGCAGAGTGACTGCAGAGATTAAGCTAATGGCATTGTAAATGACAATGCAATTTATTTATCTGTTTTCAAAACCAACACATAAATACAAATTTTGTCATTTACAATGCCAATAGCTCTAACTTTTCCAAAGGCGAAACCATTGCATTGTAAATGCTTGTTTGTATTCGTGTC
>NW_028251939.1:0-83613 GCF_964263255.1 Lissotriton vulgaris
TGCGGGCCGTATAACAAAATGCTTTTACAGTATTATTTCATATTACTCCTTTTACTGTACGCACTTTACTTTATGACAAGTATTGCAATTGTGGCAATTCATTTCTCTTGATGAGAAAGAAGACTGCTCAATAAATAACCCTTTTATTGAAAACGCCTGTCTCTCTATTTCTCTGCATCTCTGGTGAAACGAAGCATGCATGATTGACTGAGTAAAATAGCTATCTATTGTTCCCGCGACTCTGAAGATATATTCCTTATTGCAGGGGGAAGAAAGTTGTCATGTGATATGGTTGTCAGAAGCTAATCCCTTCTTGTCTATTCAGGAAAGCCAAACACCTTCTTGTTTACTCGAGAAAGTTTCTAGTGACCTCTGAGCTAGCTGGCACACACAATTAAGTCTAACATATTCAGTAGAGACCTAGTCAACCTCATTCCTACGTCTAAACTATTGTTTATGTTATTCCAATGTGCAAAGCCTATTGGGAATATAGCAACTACACTACATGGCGCCCAACGTTTGGTAAGGCGATAATTTAACGCTAGATACTAGAGTAACTCAGTCGTGCTTTTCACACAGACCCCTTTTCCCGTAAATACTCCAATAGACGTCTGGAGTGGGTAAAATTTTAATATCCGCCAAAACTTAGTAGGAAGAGATTCCTATGTATTAGTTTTTGGTTTAGTCAACGTTGAAGGATACAGAGTTCCAAAATATTATGCACCTAATCTTTGTTTCCTTGAAACTTGATCTGCAAACTTTCAGTCAGTAATATGTCAGAAAGTAACGACGAAAGGGAGAGAGCTAGACTAGCAGCTCAACTTTTGACGGAAGACACAAGTCTCCAACAAGATGAACCGGATGCAATACTCATCCTGGTAAATGTAAGGAAAACTTTAACTATAAAACTTATAGAAAACAGAGTATCATCGAGAGGTGGTACAGTCATATTTGTTGTTGAGGAACATGAATATCGGCAGACAGAGGTATTCTATACATGGATAACTTTTCCAGCAGCAAATGCTGTAACACACGAGTTCCACTACTACAAAGCAGGGGAACCTCCAGCGGAATACACCCCTTTCGAGGAAGTTGAAATTCCACTAACTTACCAAGAGCATGAGCTCTGGTTTAATGGCACCCTAAAACATCAAAATCACATTACCAGGCTCGGTCCACTAGGTAGACCAGGAGCCACATGGCCGGTTCTAGCCATCTATACACCGCATCCTGACATTGAAAAAATGCCTAGCGAAGAACTTTTAGTTCAAATAAAAGAATTAACAAAAGCATATAGACAGTTAGTTCAATTGAAAATTGACGGTACAGCAATCCGCCAAAAACGAAAAGAAACAGATATAGCAGACCAACCTTTTGAACTTGCCAGAATAATTGAAAAATCTCATGAACAATTAGGTAGAGACAGTTTAGGTGGTAAACCGCTAAAACTACAACTAACTGAACATCCTGAAAAAACTTTCATTAAAAATAATCTCAATTCTCAAAAGAAGAAGTGGGAGGGTAATAAGCAAACTTCTCCCAGAGAAAAACATGTTCAGACCAGAGGAAGGTCTCCCCAACGAAGAGATAGATCTCCAGAAGGGGGGGGGGGGCAAGTCTCCACAATGGGAGCCCTCTGAAAAAAGATATAACCTTAGAAATTGGGAAAATTTGAGAAAACCTGACAGATATCAAGATATTGATACACGTCCCTCTCAATCTTTTCAGACTTCCTGGCAGAAATCCGAAAGAAGAGGACGGTCGGAACATAAAGAAGAGCAGGTCAAGTCCAAAGACAAAGAGCCTGCTCATCAAAGTGAAAAATTACAATTTCCCAAAAAGAAAGTAGCCAGTATTAAAATAAAGCATGCTGAGGATCCTGAGGACCCAACTCAAGAACGGAGAGTGGGCCCAAACAATACTAGACAGCGCAGCAGAAGTGACCATAGCTCGCAAGATCCTGATGAATCTTCTGGAGACAGTGGACACTAATGAATACATTCAGGTGGAAACTGCAGACACCAGAGTTAGCGTGCCCCATAAACTATATGAAATAACATTACGTATAGAGGGAGATAAAACTAGGAAAATAAAAGGTCTCTTCTGGGAGAATCTATCTAAAGGTTATGATATCCTTCTAGCAGAAAAGGACTGGCCACCGGAGTTTGTAAGGGAGTGCCCACATGGCGAAGAAATGATTATGCCTGCCCTCTCAAATCACATTCCGATTCATAAAAAATACACATATGCAAGAAAATAGGCAGTGGCCCAAGCTCCTGCATTATAAAAATCATGTAGGATGGGATGAGGATTCTCCTCACCATAAAATCCAGTTAAAAAAATCAACCAACTGCACAAAGTCAGTATCCTGTTAAGCAAGAAGCTAAAAAACAAGTCAGAGAGATCTTAGATCAACTAGAATATCAGGGGGTGATTGAAACATGCACCTCACAAATGAACAATCCTTAGTTTCCTGTCTCCAAGCCAGACGATTTCTCCAGCATGGGGGCCCAAAAGCAATTTTGTCGTCTCCCACAGGGATTCAAGAACAGCCCAGGATTATTTTCAGCCAGGGTAACAGAGTTACTACAAATGTATGATGATGAGGCATTATCCTATGTCAATGACATCTATCTTACAGACAATGACCTGGAGACACACTTGAAAAGAGTGAACACCATCATACTTGGGTTCGCATCTGAAGGGTACAAATTTAACTTTAAAAAGTCACAAATTGCACACCAGACTGTCCTATTTTTAGGATATGAATTATTAAGTGAAGGCAAAAGCCTAGCAGACAACTTCTTAGAGAAGTGTGCAGTACTCCAAGCTCCAAAAATGCTGAAAAACTTACAATCAATTCTAGGTTTCCGGAACTTCGGAAAAACTTACATTCTAAATTATGCAGAGAGGGTTAAACCACTCTACGAATTAATAAAACCTGATTTCAAACCAATTAATTTGACTCAAAAACACACAGGAATTTTACGATCATTACAAACAGACATGTTAACTAACACAAAACTGCAAACACGCTCAAACGAACGCAACCTTATAATCTGAGTCATCCCAGGAAGAGGCGGATTTACATACCTGACCTCTAATGAGGGAGAAACGGTACCAATAGCTTATAAATCACACTTGTACACACATGCTGAAATGAAATTCAGTTCTACTGAAAAAATGCTAACTGCGGTTCAAACGGTTGTAGCAAAAGAAAAAGCCCAGGCTCATGTGAAGAGGATATCTGTTTTAACAGCAGTATAAGCCCTTGAAGGTGTAACAAGACCGAGCATTCCAAATGCTATGGCATTAGATCCAAAATGGATACAATGGGTTAATTCTCTTGATACAACTGAAGTGATACACGCATTTCATCCCAGAATGAAAAAGCTAGAACATCTAGAATACGAACAAGAATGTCCTCTGTCGATCGAAATTCTACCTCTGGAACAGTACACCTGTGTAATCTACACAGATAGATTTGCACAACACTACGTTGTGGATAAAAAAATGTACAACTCAGCGTGTGCGATTGTTAAAGTTCGCTGGCGCTTAGGTAAATTCAGACCAATGGTCACTAAAACTGAATCGATCGGAAACTGTACAGCTCAGCGAGCTGTACTACGAACTTTGAAGATGGCGCTTGAAAATGCAGATCCCGAATTCCCCACACTAATAGTGTGCGATTCGCATTACTGCGTTGAATCTTATAATAATTCCATGCAGACCTGGATTAAAAATGGTTACAAAGATGAAAGAGGTTGCACAATCAAGCATAAAAAGCTATGGGAACAGGTAGTTCTTTTACAGATAGAACTACAAAAGACTCATGTGATACATACGCAGAGTCTTCAACGTGATGGCGTTCACGTTGCAGGGAATTCATTGGCTAACAGAGCCACGGCGGCAGCTGGTCAACCGGCTTCTGTAGCTACAAAAAAGCGTTCTAAAAAACAAATGGATGGAGAAACACTACTAGCAGTAAGAGCCTCAATGGAAGGCAAATATGCAGCGTTACCTCTAAACTATCCACTCGGAAATACATACATAATTGATGCGAACTCCGTTCTGTTTGCTCAAATCCCTGGAGTGGGGGATAGAGTAATTCCAAACACGAACCGGAGATCTTCTTGATTCAAGAAGCACACATGGGATTGGGTCTGATGCACCAAGAGATCCTGAAATCTCTAATAGAATTGCAATCAAAATACTGGTGGCCGGGAATGAGCGTGCAAGTTTATAACTTTGCAATGGATTGTCAAGACTGCAATAGAGATCGCAGTTGTGAACGGGACCAGATATCTGACTCTAGCACAGTAATACCAGCCCAGACACCTCTATTAGACAGCATTAGACTATCTACACGCAGGCGTCCGACCAGACAAATGCGATCCCATAAATATTAAGACAAGATTTATTTGGATGTGGCCCCAGCGCTCGGCTAATGCCAGAACTGTTATAAAAGATTTGCGAGTCTTTATCGGCACATACCCAATTGGCATGCTACATTCTGACCAGGGTCCTGCGTTTAGCTCTCGAGCTTACAAGGAGGCCATGGCCAGCATGGGCATTGCATTGCGGTACTTCGGTCCATTCCATCCTGAGGGAAAATAGTGGAGAGAAAAAACTGTTACATAAAACAATCTGTAACATTGAGGGTATTCGGTTCGGGTGATGGGTGGGTCAAACATCGAATAAGTGTCCAACGTAGTCTTAACAATCTGCCAAGAAATTCTCTGGGTGGAATCACTCCGTATGAACTTTTGTTTGGTACAAGAATGATAATCGAAGATCTCGATTGTCAGACTTTAGTGGTGAAACAAAAAGCTTTTGCTATCAAAGATCGTTTGGCTGTTTTACAGGACTTAAATGAAAAAAGAAGACGTCTAAGTAACATAAAACTAAAGCAAACGGCCACTGAAGGGAAACCACCTATCCCAGCAAGACTTGTCTGGATTCCAAAGATTGGGGATCTGGTCAGAGAAAAAAATCGAGGTGAAGAAGGAATTTGGGCCTTCTTACAGAAAAGCACTACCTGTCTTACCTATCAGCGAAACAAGATCAGTCGTACTAACGCCGCTTGCTGGTAAAAAGGAGAACCGAGTTGTATCAATCGACCTGGTAAAACCACAACCATGTGGCCAATAATAAGTAGTAGGCCCAGTGGACTCCCAAGAAGTAGCAGAAGACCAAACCTTGCTACAATCCAAGAGGTTCAAACTGAGAGACTAATCACATTTGATAAACCTGCAGTGAATAAAAAAGGACTATGCAACAAAGCCATGGAACTTGTGCCTCTTGAAACCCAAATTGCAACAGTTCGTCAAAAAACACCTATCTACAATGATGTAGCCTCGGACTATTCTAATATGAAAAAGGAAGAAGCAACTACAAAGATTAATAACAATCCTGATGCCATCCAAACAATTGCCAGAACTACATCTGGCTACTTCATCAATTTCGATGACTTTTCCGATGATCCAAGTGAACATGGAGACAAGCCAGCAAACAAAACTTTCAAAGACAAAATTACAGAACTCTTCATCAACTTGGAGAAACATATTTCATTTCACCATGGATTGAACTGTGGATTGTGTTAGGTGTACTTTTTCTCCTGCTCTGGCTCATCTTTGTTTTAAGCTTGGGAAGAATGTTTGATGGAAAATACAGTACAATGGACACAGCAAGTCAGAACATCAACTTGGTTCTGAAACCACACAGATCATCTCACATCGAAAAATGAGAACTATCATCAGTGAACATCACAGCCATTCCTATACCTGGAGGTGTAGCATGGGACAATACTGATTACGAAATCCATGGCCCGGTTGAACTCTTGCAATATCCACACGAGTTCAAGATCTCTTTGAGTGACTTTGTATCACCTAGTACTTTCTCTGATGATTGGGACTTTGAAAATATTAATAATATGATGTCAGATTTAGAAATGTCAGCAAAATTTACAGAACATGATTATTTACAGGGTTCATCGAATTATGAAGAAATGTATTGCTTCAATCATTTTGGGCATCATTATTTGCATAAATCAGCTAATCCTAGAAATGTGTTCAGTTATAATCAGTGGGAACATTGTCCAACTCCGCCAAAAGGAAGTTCGAAAACATTTTATGAAAAATTCCCATACTTCTCAGGGTTTTATATCACTGATCCAGAAACGTTTTATTTTAAAATTATGAATAAGACAGGAATGAAAAACATGTTGACAAACACTAAACTGGTATATTCTGAAAAGTTTTATGAAAAAATGTCTACCTTCGGTTTTGAATTTTTGGAAAAACAACATTGAGACAAAAACTGCCTGGGGTACAAAAGAATGGCAGGTACAAGGGTTAGAATCCTTATTCAGAGCTTGCATGATCCCAGAACAAATAATGTTCCTGAATGATACCATTCAACAAACAACCTGTCTTGGCCTAGCCAAGATAAAAGATTTAAACAACCCGCCTATACCAAAGCCTTTGTCTGATAGAAATAACACTACAAATGAGGGGTTAGACATGTCCTATATTTTAAAACAAAACAGAACAAATCCTGATTGGAACAAATGGTTGATCTAGCCCACAGACACTAATAACTGTCAAGATAGTTTCCTGAACAAAGTACAGGGGTTCAAACAGAATAGGCCAGACCCAAGATATTCCCAGAGACAACATCCAGGGATAATAACAACATACAGTGTAGGAAAACTATGCCTCGAATGGCTACAGAGATCCACACTACCCGAAATTAAGCAACACTTGACTTTACTTAAAGAAGGTGCTGACTTGCGAGATTTCTTACTGTGACCTCGCAAACAGCGTCAAAAAATGTTTCATATACGCCGGTATATACGCAGCTTACAATGAAGCTTGGAAAATAACACAAATTGAAACTGCAGAAAAAATACGAGAAATTGATCGTATTAATTTGGAAAAATCACTTTCTGTAGTGGACAATGGGTTAACGACTCTGTCCTCCAGAATTTATTCACTGGACAGCATTGTATCATCTGCTATTGATATAATAGAACAGGATATGCTAATGTTACAACATGGCCAGTCCCAATTACGTTCTATTGTTCAGTTAGGCTGAACATTACAAAATTTGCGTTCAGGCAACGTGCCATGGCGTCTAATCAACACAACGTCATTATTTTCAATCTTTAACCTTACTGATAGACAAATCTCTTTGGCACAAAGAGGGGCAGACTATACGGTGCTGAGCATTGAAAAACTCGAAAAATTGCCATTGACAATGTCAGAACGACCGGTCATTGAATGGATAATACATGGCACCATTACAATCCTGATAACAACGTTTCAGTTTCAATACTGCCAAAAGTATATACCAGCAGGCCTGTATGAAAGGTTGGGTAAAGAATACATCAAGTCAACCTGAAATTTGCCTTATACACATAGATGTTGGAGTGGGGGCAAGAAAGAAGTATTTCTTAGTGGTAACAACTGTAAAAAATCACTAAGCGGTACACCTCTGTGTCAAGGAATTAACCTGCATGGAGCTCGCGAAGGTTCTTCAAAAAACCTTTCATGTCACCTGCACGGCACCCCTGCTACACAGATAGAGCCTTTTTTCAGACAGCTTTCCAATGGCAGCTACGTTCTAATAAGTGACCACAGATGTTGTGGCATGGTGCCAGGAAAAGCTTATCTCTTACTTCCATGGTCACTTGTTGTATGCAAGTATTGTATCCAAACAGAAAACCAGATATGGAGGTGGCAATATGGCCTTCTTTGAATATCTCTTCTATTCAAATTGATACTTTAAGCAGCATTAAGTCTATTCTTTTACAAACAACTGTGTCTTTAACCTCGTCTAGAGAAGCGTATGATCTGCAAGTTGCAAGGACAGCAGCAGAGATACATGCATTATTATCAACAAATTGCCCCGTACATTTAGTAGAAATGTTAAGTCAAATCTTAAACATCTCTGATACCAGCGGCATCGCACATGTGTTTAAGACAATTTTTTCGGGACTGCTAGCACCCTTTGAAGCAGTTCTTGGCATCTTCCCGAATTTCGTGCATTCTGTGTTCGGCGGCCTGCCTCTCATCTTGGGACTCGTAGCAGGAATATTATTTTTGTTCCTTCTGCTCCGATATGGCAAGTCAAGTCACAGACAAAACTCAGGCTACAATGGAAGACACGATCCTAGCAATGCAATACCAAGAGTGGATCACTAAAGTGCTCGGCTAAGAGATCTGAATACTACCTGGTTTCTTTCATACAGACCAATCTGGCAAGATTGCATCCTACCTGTTCTACAATGCTTGCTTTGCAGAGAAGAATGCATGTTAGACGTCTGTCTCACACTCCCATCAGCAGTACCTATGAATGTCGATACTTTGCTTGGTTCGGTAACAGCTCATGCAACGTGTTGTCCCCAGCGGCTACCAATTCTGATAACGGCATTTGTTGAGACCTCACCATTATGATTAGGTGGCGGTGAGGTACGAGATGAAAGCGGCACACAGGTACAACCTTCCGTGACCATTGCTGATCTAAACACCGATGATGGCAATGCATCGCACATATGCACTATTTCCACTTTTACAAATATGGCCCAACTTTCACCTACTGTCGTAGACAAATTTTTTGCCGGCCTATCTGAGGTAATGTTCTCTCCTAACAACAGGAATAATATTTGAAATAGCGAGCACACAGCATTCCCTGAACTTTGAATTCGGCCTTCAGTTTTGATAGACAGAACTTCTAAAAAACATTGGAACTATTTTTCTTCCGGAAAGCGAAATTATTTTTCTCCAGTTCCCAAAATATTCACCTTTTTTTGGCAGATGATACGCTGCTTAAAGTAGAACTATTCTTAGAGAACAAGATTTCTATTTTTAAAAAACCTAGAGACAATATTTTGATTTAGCCTCTAGCACATGTACAGTCTTGTATAAATATGTGATGAAATGGTCTCGACCTTCTCTTAAGAGCCATTTCATATATGTAAATTTCGTGATTCATTCAGTCAACATTTTAATTGTACAAAATATGCATTATCTGAATGGTACCACTGCTTGAAAACGTACAGTATTATACTCATTTTTCGTGTATACACCATTTCAAATGCAAACTATTTATTTTGGGGTGGGCTGGAAAACACAGGCATCGTTATATGTTTAGTGTTGCTTAGTATTTAGTAATGATGGACATTATACGTGGAGTGGGTGTTGTGAATGTATCTAGGACCCTAATTAGATATTCCCGATTTATGCCCTTATGTGGTTATAACAAATCATGGGCGAGATGTAGGTGGCCGTTTCAGGCCATTTACTGACCGGTAACGGCCGATTTTGGCCGTTACTGATCGGTAAATGGGTGACAGGTATGTAGGGGGTATTTTTTTACCGATTCGGTAAAATTACCGAATCGGCATGCACACCTATGCCATGTGACAGGCAGACCTGCCCTTAGGGCATGTATGCTTGCCACATGGCACCCGAGCCTGTTTTGGGGGTGCCAGAGGGTGTCAAAGTGACACCCCCTGCCCCCTTGTGAAAATCAGTATTTACCGATTCGGTAAATACCAAATCGGTAATGCCCATTCATTCCTATGGGCTTCAAAGCCCATAGGAATGAATAGGCATTACCGATTCGGTATTTACCGAATCGGTAAATACCGGATGTTTCCGATTCGATATTCCAGCACATCTGGAATACACACATACCCACCCCTCAGATTTACCGATTCTCAATTACCGAATCGGTAAAATTCGGTAATTTTCGGTTATTGAGATTCGGTAAATCTATTTTACCTACATCTGGCCCCATATCCTTATAAAGGCATAAGAATCATATCCGTATTAAGTCATAGCCAATGCAGTCCAAGTACGGCAAGGCTACTCCCATAGACTCCTAGAAAGTACAACGCGTTCTTAAACAAACCAATCCTCCAGAAGCCCGGGAATTCCCCCTGCTTCTGTTTTGATTTGTCCTAGAACTCCTGAGAGTCCTGAAAGAACTGCCAGTTCTTAGTGACGTCTTATGTCCAACCTTACGTCAAACTCGGCATCTTCCAGGCATAAATATACCAACATCTGCCTTAAGCAACACACGGTGGTTTGAAGCAGAATCGGCAATCTACTTGCCCGACGCCCTGCTAATGCAAGTGCCGAAGGAAGCCGACCTTCCCTGCTGACGCACTGAGAGAGACGCTGTCTTTTCTCCTGCCGAGAAATCCAGCCCCAGTGTTTCCCTGATACCCTTGCGGGTTACTCGGAGATCGAGTCCTGAGAGAGAGATACAAGACCTCCTTCATTCTATACCCAAGGTACGGAGCTGATTAAACCCATAGAGAATTCTTGATTCAGATTCTTGGCAAAATCTGTAACTCATCTACTCCTTCCCTGTACTAGGGTTAGGTTAGGTACACTGGGCTAGGCGTATCTTAGAAACACCAGTGGAGTACGTTTAGTCATCATTTTATCAGTATATATATTTTATCCATTTTAAGTATCTTATGGCTTAGAAACCATATAAATGCTTTTACAGTATTATTTCATAATACTCGTTTTACTGTACGCACTTTACTTTATGACAAGTATTGCAATTGTGGCAATTCATTTCTCTTGCATGAGAAAGAAGACTGCTCAATGAATTACCCTTTTATTGAAAACGCCCGTCTCTCTATTTCTCTGCATCTCTGGTGAAATGAAGCATGCACGATTGACTGAGTAAAATAGCTATCTATTGTTTCCGCGACTCTGAAGATATATTCCTTATTGCAGGGAGAACAAAGTTGTCATGTGATATGGTTGTCAGAAGCTAATCCCTTCTTGTCTATTCAGGAAAGCTAAACACCTTCTTGTTTACTCGAGAAGGTTTCTAGTGACCTCTGAGATGGCTGGCACACACAATTAAGTCTAACATATTCAGTAGAGACCTAGTCTACCTCAGTCCTACGTCTAAACTATCGTTTATGTTATTCCAACGCGCAGAGCCTATTGGGAATATAGGAACTACACTACACCCTGTACTCTTTTTCCTGGAACTTGCCACTTTCCATTTGTCCTGTACCACTGCCCTGAGCCAGAGATTACAGGAGGAACAGCTTGGGGGAGTGAGACCACAACCCCCAAGGCTGTAACACGAGGCGCATAGGAGGCGCGTCACCGCTAGCGCCGGAGGCGCTTTAACACCATTGACGCTTATGGTTTCCCCCCCCCTGTGCTGAAAATCTGAAAATCCTACTAATCATGACGAGCTCAGCTCGGCATCAGTGTACGAGAGGTGTACCTCATGACGAGCTGAGCTTGTCATGAGCGTCGAAGGTGATATATATCGGGCAGGGCTCACACAACGCGGAAGCCCTGTACTCTTTTTCCTGGAACTTGCCATTTGTCCTGTGCCACTGCCCCGAGCCAGATATTACCGGAGGAACAGCTTGGGGGAGCGAGACCACAACACCCAGGCTGCAACGCGAGGTGCGCAGGTGGCGCATCACCGCTAGCGCCGGAGGCGCCTCAGATTTCGGGCAGGGCTCACGCAGCGCGGGACGCATGCATGCGTGCCTGGGCACTGCCCGAGCAAAGCCCGGGCCAAGGGCGGGCCCATTCGTGCCTGTCAGAGCCCCGAAGAGTCCGGCTGGACCACCTCTCCAACGTCTATCTTGGAGAACTAGGCTAAAGCTGGATTAAAGTAAGTCAGCACTAACGAAGACAGCCATCAGTGAACCCTTAGCTGTCTGCTTCATTCTGCCCACTTGCTGCCTACGGCCGACCCCTGACATCTGTATCTGGTCCCACATTGGCAGATGAGCATGGTCTTTATTGTGACAGTCCTACACAGTTAAAGTTCTACACTGTTGTAACAATGGGGAAGAAGAACAGGATCTCCCACCACAATTATAAATGTTATGTATGTTAGAACGAGCTGTAGGCATTGTCGCAAATGAAACTGAACGTATGGGGAGGCGCCTATCTATGGGGCCGCTTCTGGTCAGGTTGGGCCTTTGTTGGAGGTGGTTGCACTGCATCCCATGCTCAACCAATCTTTCTCTACCTCTACTTTGCAAATGAATAGAATGAGCTCTCTGCAAGTTTCAACTACTATTTTGAGTCATGTAGGCGACTACACCAACGCCGCTAATAATGACTTGCCTTGTGTCTCAGGTAACAAGGATAACATGTTTAATTTACCGGGCACTTCGGATTCTACGAATATTTCTCCTACCCTGGGGACTAAAAGGAAAAGGAAGTCGGCCAAACCTGTGTGTACTAAAAGGAAACAACCGTCACACAATATTCCCTCTTGTACATCAATGAGTTCATGGCTCAAGTGCCCTCCTTCTGTCTCTACCTCTACCTCTATTGTTAACCCTGTGACAGACGCTTCTCTCTCCACTGCAAGCAGGTCAATTGCTACTCAGACTGACTGTTATTCTTTTTGCCCTTTGGGTGGTTCTTTGGACAAAAATGTTATAGATAATATTGTGAACACTGTTTCAACTAGTATCAAAGGCCTGATTGATAAAAATTTCACTACTCTATGGAAACACTTAGACCGATTAGACACTTTGTCTAATAACATAAGTTCTAAAGTAAAATCCATCAGACAGGTAACGACTGTGGAGGGAAGCATCAATGGGATTACTTATGAACCTGCTACTATTACTAATCCAAACTTACAGCCATTGTTGGCCTCCTCCATTTCTAAGGATTCATGTGTTACCTGCACCAAAATTAAGGAATGTTTTACATTGTGAGTGGTATCATCATCACTAGAAACACAGCCTAGTAGAGATCCTTCCAGTGATGCTGGAAGTACAGCATCCTCACTACCTACTAATGCCCCCTCGCTTTCCAACCCTAACATAGTGCCGCAGAGTCATCAGTGCCCGACCAATTAGATTGCGGAACCACAGAGAGAGATTATTTCATCCCCGAGGCCTTAGATGACTTAATACCCTCCAATGAGTTATTAAACGTACCTCCCGCTGCTTGCCCATATGTGCTAGTTCTAGCCGGAGTACCCCCTCTTAGAAGTAACCAGAGAGAATCTTGGGATCAACTCCGAAATAAATGTGCAGACTGGCTCATAAAACATAGGGGCCTCTGGGAGTCACAGATCGGAGAAATTATTATGGCACGCAGGGTTGGGTGGGTTGGGACTCACATTAAGGACATTCAGAGTGACTGCATTGTTATTAATTTCCAACACCCAAATATGGTGAGGTCTCTGTTGTCATCATGTGCAATAAACATTGCCAGAACAACTAAGATCTGGCCGTTGCACCTAGGTCATTTCTATAAGCCATTCATTGAGCATAAAATTATAGCCCCATTCATTACTAAAACACATAATAGGTTTTCTCCCCTATCGGACCTGGACAAACAAGATTGACTGGTTTCACTGGCATTATCAGATAACATTGTGATTAACCACTGTCCTTCAAATTTGTCTACCTCCATATGACTTCTTATTGAGCCTGTGGATTGCCACATTTTAACGCCCTCATCTTTGAACGTCCATGAGAACATTTTGTCATGGAATATAGCGGGCCTAAAGTAAAAAAGAGGCCTTTTAAATTGGGAAATTTTTCTAGCACATCATCATATCATTGCCTTTCAGGAAACGTGGGAGGTAAATGACTGTTTCTATTTAGATGGTTTTAAATATTTTTGTAAATATGCTATTGCCTCCAATATGGGTAGAGCACGAGGGGGTTTACTTTTAATGTTTTCATTAAAACTCTCCTGTAAATTCCGAATGATTGAATGCAAATCTCACCACTTGCTCACCACTTGCTAGCGATAGAACTCTCATTAAAAAATCGTCCTACTTTGCTAGTAGTACATTTTTAAAATTCGTTCTCCAGAGATTACGAGCTGGAACACTTTCTAATCCTAGAGGAGTTTCTGGAAAATTATGAGGAGGGTAAATGTTTACGCTATGATTTAATAATTTTAGGGGATTTTAATATTCATTTGTGCACTTTAAACTGTATTATCGAACTGGACCAAGGGGAGTTTCCCACTATGCTAACTCATTTTGAACATACTCCAGCTGGTACTTTCTTGGAAAATACCCTTTCAACCCATAATTTACTATGTCCCTGGCAAAAAAACAGCGTGGAACCAGTATCAACTTATACAGGGAACGGAAGGTCTAGTACCATTGACTATATTTTTCTGACTGCATCACTAGCCATAAATATGGTGGACCCAACAGTATCTCGGTCATGTTACAGTGACCATAATTCCCTTATACTTACAATCTCACTTTCTGCGATTGAATTTGAGGGGATAATTACCTATATTATAAATAAAGATATCATAACCAAAGATCAAAATCGCAGGTTAAAATGGGAAAGGATTATCCCAGATAGCTTCCTTGAAAACTTGTACACTTCCTGTGCCTCGGAAATCCAACTCTGCCTAGATTCATCCACGGATGATTATACCACTCTAGAAGCCTTCGAAAAATGAACAAAACAAATTTCTACAGACCTTACGGTTATGAGCAAAGTCAGCTGTTTGAAGGTCGAAAGATGGGTTGATAGCTCTTGTTCTAAAACTCACAGGGAGCTTTTACAGGCCATCAACGTATCCCTAGAGATACAATAGAAATTAGAGCAAAAAGGATGGCTTACAAATTGGCTATTCAAAACAGAAAGAATTAGTTAAAAGAGCAGGTGTGTCAGAATCCCTGAGCGAAGCATGCGTATTGAAAGATAGTGCAAATTTCTAGTCAGTAGTTACTAGCCCTTTCCTCTCTGATTCCATAAATTTAAATAAAGAGTGTTTAATTCCAGCTGACCAATGGGTTTCGCACTTTAGCCGTATTTTTTATAATGTCAGTATAGAAGAAATTACAGAGCCTGTGGAGTTTGAGCATAATGGTGTAGGGCTTACTTTTAATGTAGAGGAAGTTTATAATGCAATTTTATCCACAGCGGGGGGAAAGGCTCCGGGCCCCGTTGGGGTACCAGCAGACCTATTTAAGGCTGACGCTAGTGTTTGGTCAAGAATTTAGCACATGTTTTTAATGCGGTGTGTTCACAAAGCCTCTCGTCATCCTGGGGAAAGGCAGTCAATGTCTCTATTTTTAAAAAGGGTGCACAAGACGACCCTATAAGTTATAGGCCGATCTCTCTTTTAGACTCTGATGTTAAAATTATGGGCAAAGTCATTTTAGAGTGCCTGAGGACTTGGTTAGACGCTTTAAATGTTATTTTCGATCTACAATATGGTTTTAGGGTGGGCAAAGGGACTCTAGACCAATGCCTTAACTTACAATTAGCAAACACTGGGGAAGGCTTGGGCCCTGTCCCTGACCGGCCTGGACCACTCTAATACAATATTATTAACTTACAATTAGTCATAGGAAAGTATACGATTGCCAAAAAGGGAGTACTACACTTGGCTTTTATGGATCTGACACAAGCGTTTGATTGCGTCAATAGGTCCAAACTATGGCTAATTTTAAGAGATACGGGCCTTGAACCCCAGTTAGTGGCTTTTTTATTGAAGATTCATGAAAAAAACACGGCTGCAGTTAGAGAGGGGTACGTCAGGGATGTATATTAGCCCCCCTCCTTTTTACTCTGTATATAAACAAGCTGGGTTGGTGACAAGAAAATACCTACATTGTTATATGTAGACAATACGGTTTTACTTGCAAGAACAGCTGTGGGGTTCCAAAGATTACTAGATGGTTTCATAGTTTTTATGGACTCTTTAGATCTATCAATACATTTTAAGAAGTCACATATAATGTCTATTGGCTCTCAAAAACCCTTGAAGTTCAAATTTCATTGCAAGGGGGTTGAATTAACAAAAGTCCCAACATTTCCATATTTGGGGGTACTCTTTGATGACTGTGGGTCATGGGGAGCGCAAATTATACAAAAAAAGAATACCTTTACCAGGGCAACGGGGGCTACACTAAATTTTGCAAAGAAACTAGGAACCAAACCTTTACTCGCCATGTTGAAAATGTATAAAGAAAGGTGTATCCCCATGGCGTCCTATGGTTGTGATATTTGGGGCTACAAGGAAGGTAAAGAGATTCAAAATGCAGAAGATAAATTTGTACGTAAACTATTGGCGGTACCTTCCACCACCCCAGCGTTTATTCTACATGAAGCGGTTGGGGTGGGGTATATCGAGGATGAGATAGCGTTAGTCCCTTTGCTACGTTGATACAGAGTTTGGGCTAGTCCCAGCACAGAATTAAACCAATTGGTTATCAATGAGCATATCTAAAGTTAGAGCAATTAAATCACAGTTTTTGGAGAAGCAACAGGCCCTTGGGGAGGAAAAGAAGCTAATAAAACCAACGGTTAGAAGATATATCACATTACCTTTGTACAATCAAGTTCAACCATATTTACTTATTGTAAATAATGTTTTTCATTGTTTTTTGTTAACAAGATTTTGATTACATTTGATCCCTTGGTTTTAAGCTGTTCCACTAGGTTTTGCGAAATGAGGTACTCGCAAACCCTGTCCCCGTGACGATTTTTCAGAACAAGATACTTTACATTTAATCTTTTTCTGTGATTTTTCTGTTCAGCTGCGTAAAAGATTTATACTTTCCCTTCTCAAAGACTGTCATTTTTTCCAGGTTAGGCCTGCTTTTCCATACCTCCAAATGCTATCTTCACCTATGGTCTGTTTCGGGGTTGCAAGTTTTTTAGCAGGAGCCATCAGATGTAGAAAAAAGCTGTCATTTTAACAATTACTAACAAATCATCCTTTTCTTTATGTAAACATGATTATTTGAATGTTCACTGTTATTTAAACTGTAAATTTAGCACGTTGCACTTTATACTACAGCATTTTGCACGTCACTGGATACCCCCTGTTCTTTTTAGTAATTTTAAATTGCAGTGTCTACTATACTGTGAGTGCTAAAATTAACTTCTTAAATATTGATATTTGTCCAATCGTTTATAATGTGAACATAGAATTTTGTACTCCATCAGTTAGTATTCGATATTTTATATGCTATCATCTGCTCCAGCTAGGAATTTGAACTTATCGCCTTATTGTATATAGTAATATGAATTTGGCACTATGCAGTTCATATGAAACCCTCTGCTCTATCCAACAATTTTAACTTTACTTTTTGAGTTTACAACACCTTAAAGTGTAATAGTTATTTGTAAAGTGATGTCTTTTTTTTAATGAAACGTCTCCTCCTATATGTTCACTTTTATGGCATTGATTTGTCAAATAAAGTATCTTTGACTTGACTTGACTTGAGTACCAGTACTCTCCTCAGGCCTGGAGAAGTTCCAGCACTCCCAAGAAAAAAAATCTAAAGTACCGGTACTCAGTTCCTGTGATTACCGGCTAATTTAAAGCACTGCATTCGATATTACAAAGCGGGCACCGTGAAGGTATGCACAATTACGAACATTTAGTCTTGTTTTGGCTCGTTTAAATGTGGGTCATACGACTGTGAGAGACACCAGTGGTTACATCCTAGCCTCGTCAGCTTGTGTAAAGACTAAGGGGACCCAATCCACTCTCAGAAAAAAGGTAGAGAAGCCCGATCACCACTGCGTCTCAGCTCAGGGGAGAGAGTTCTATCTATAATTTATAAAATAGGTATCTGTAGAAACTGATGGGCAGGGAAGAAACATTTCTGTACAGTCTTGATCTTAGATAAACAAGGGAGTCCTAACAATGTTTTCTTTATAACAAGACTACCTGGTCCATTGATGGTTGGCGAAAAAGCTGCATTTACGTTGGGCAAGTCACATCGTACTCTAACTATATCTATAACACCTTTATACCTTTCTTGTCCATTCAGTTATCTGATGCTAATGGTTCGGTGCATCAGGTCAATGAGTGCTCCAGTAGGCGATTTACAATTTTGTACAAGATAACTGTACTTGGCGTTGCTCAACACTGAAAGTTTGCCAAATGGAAATTTGCAATCCAATATCATTTACATTTATTCAAACTGAAAATCTTAAAATCAGATAATAAACAAATACAATAACACACACTCAGACCATTAGAATCATACAACCAGAGCAATGTGTTGTTATATAATCTAAATTATAAATAAGGCTGGTAGTCTCTATACAGTAAACAGTTCTGTATGTGTTAGAAATGGGGGCGTCTAGTTGGCAATGGCATGCACCTTTGTACAAATAGGGCCCATTCCTTCTAGACAGGATAAGGGGGATACACTACAGAAATAACCCCTGCTCCCCTCCTTGGTAGCTTGGCATGAGCAGTCAGGCTTTTCTCAGAGGCAGTCTGCAAAGCCTTTGCACATAACCATCAGTAATACAGTGAAAACACTACAAAAGAACACCACCCCAGTTTAAAAAAAATTATTGTTCCAGAGTGTTCCAGAGTGTTTGTTGTGTATTTGTCTGACTGCATTTTTTGGGGCGGGTATGAACAACCAAATCCTGGATACTGGTCCCTGTCTGTGACCTAGAGGATGGTAGCAACCTGACTATATGGTAAGGGACGTATGCTTTTTAAACTAGTGATAATAATCACGATAGAATACTATAAGTAGTGATACATAGGCTAGTGGTCTTAACACAATGGAGCATGAAGGATTCACCCTTCTTTTTAAAGCCACGTTTGACAGAATGTACGCGTGGTTTTCCAGTAGTAATGATCACAGGCACCACACAGACCGTAGATGTCCTGAGCCTAACTAGATACAAACGACTACATGTATGGTTAAGTTTTATGAATAACTAATGTACTTTGTACTTGATTGTTCTTCATTTATTGTAGGGAACAAGTGTTTCAACTGCAGGCAGGTAATAATGGTAGTACTTAATTAGGAGTCCACCATACCTCTATCTAATGAATTCCAATTGGAACCTATTAAAGGTGACTTTTATAGGGATCCATTGCACTTACAAATGTCCCAGACCATCTAGGCTATTGATAGTGGGCAGAAACAAGTTGCCAATATTTTGGGGGTGAGACGTAGTACTCCATGACCCAAATGTTTTTTCGCTTTTAATCTCACCTAGCGTTCCATGGATGAAGGTAATATTCCCCAGGGAACTCTAAGGTATTTTTAAAGTTTTTATCTGGATCCCCTGTTCTATGGAGTTGTCCAATAAGATTTATGCAAGAACTCCCTCCTAACTAGTCAGTCTTTGAGGAGGTCGAGTCCGCCCGGGTGGCATTGTCCTACCAGGGTGGGGAGAAGATTCCTATGATGAGGCATGACATTAATAAGTGTGTAATGTTTCCTCTTCCATTAAGGACGACTTCCCCATAAGTTAGGAATCTGAGGTGTCAACTCTAAAGCGGCAATGCTTGCACCAGAGCTCATGCTCTGAGGCTCTAGATACACCCTTGTTTCTTGGTGTATCACAGGCACCGCACAATTTTGTTGTGTTTACTGTTCATGAAGGGAAGTATGGTGCCTTACCCTTGTCTTCTATAAATTCTGCTTCCATACTACACTAACAAAACAACCACATAAAGAGGTTCAAAGTTCAATTCTTTACCTAACTCCGGTGTAATTGAAGGTGGGTGGAGGGTAGGGAACATAAATTCTCAGATTGTTCTCAAAAGGTGGCGGCTTGCAGCAAAGAAAAGCGCTGCTTGAAGATCTGTAGCACTTTTAGCTTGGAAAGTAACTGTATCAATTTAACCTAATTAAATTTGTATTCATTTTAATTTTAGATTTAAATTAAAGTGAACACAAAATACAATGCCTGAGCAGTAGCACATTCTCAAGTACACTTACCAAATACAAGAGTTTCATGAAACTAAAAAAACTTTTTACGAACCTATCAATGCTAAAACATTAGATTAAATGATCAGGGAGCATATTGTGTATCATTTGCAACATTCCTAGGGCCTCATTCAATTTTTGATGCACTAACCACCAAACCATCCTTTAGGCAGATGGGTCTCCAAATGTTTCCCCTATCACCACTCCTGCATACATGGCATGAGCCACTAGCGGGGAAAAGAATAAAAGAAGATTCACCTTGTCTTATGTGATTCTTCAAGAAAGACCCCAATTTGGGCCCCCATTGCAAGAATGCTAAGAGGTTTATCCAAGTGTGTGGGAGGCATTTTAGAACTTTTTTCTGGCTGGGACTACAATGTTTTCCATGATGCTCCCCTACAGAAAGAGTATCTTTGTAAATTACACTAGAAAGATTGTTCCAAACCCCTCTGGGTATACAGTAAGGAGTTGCAGGTGGGAGCGCTGGTAGCGCCACCACCATCTGAAATACTGTCTTCACCCATCAGTCTAAAGATGAGGGGGAATGGAAAGGACGACGAATTTAACATCTGTTTTTGGCATCTATTCCACTATACCCCCTCAAGTCAAACAGCTAGTTCCACTAACTACTTTCTATTGCAGTGCCAGAGTTTGTACTTTGGGGCCTGTTTCATTTACACAAAGCTTGTCCCTATGGTTTTGTTTGGTAGAGCTTAAGTACAATGTACAAAATGAGCATACATATAGGGATTTAGCTATTACTTAGATATATTTTGATCTAAAAGGCTAGCTGCAATAAGTAACTCATGTAATTCATTCGGTGGTAAAAAAAACGCTTTCCTGTACAGTAAACTGAAATTTGAACGGGCTCAAATTTCTTCAGTAGCAGCAACTGTTCGAGTGCCAAGGACTTAAATGTAGACGAGGTTGAGGCAGTTGGCTTTCATTATAAGATTTTGGCTGCAAGTGATGCACCTTTCATATTTGGATGGCAAAATCCTAATTTATTACTTGAGGAGTGCTGAGGTTACAAAATGTCTACTCTGAGGGGAACATAAATATTTAGACATGGATTTCAGACTAGAATTAGTTCTCGCCTCCAACATGTATTGCTATATTTCCATATAGGAATAGTTATGCAATGCTCAAGGGCAAGGAAGCAATACATGCCAACCTTTTTCAAATGTTATAGTAAACGATTCAATGTGTAAATATGTATTATCTCATATTCATATTATATACTGTTTTATTTGTACAGAAGCATCGTTTTAAAACCGAAAGCATTTGGCAGGATGGCGTAGAAAGCAGCATTTACATTCATTCTTTAAAATTACATGTTTAGTTCCCATTTGTCTATTTTACTTCATAGCACAATTTGATTGACCATAAATATCTCAACTGCACCCATGAAACTGCACAGACTTGAAAGCGTTACTTTTTCTGAAAGGGCATCTTGTAGGTGTGAGAAGTTGGGCTGGTATATGCTGACTACTAATTAAAGTGGGCACCTTGTACCAGTCCAAACAAACGTATTGATGATTAGATTAAAGACAACCTTTATAGAAAGCTATCCTAGTGGTAGCTGTGGAGAGCAGCCTTCAGGCTAAGTCTCGAAGGAATGTAAAGCAGCTTGTTTTCCCAGATCAGAACCTCCTGAATGACCAAATGAAAGGAGAACCACACAAGAGATATATATAATATATGTATTTATTACTAAACACTCTCTACTAACCACTCTATGAGATTAGAGCACAAAGCACACAATATTTGTCTGTCGTGCCCCTGGTCACCCTGAAGTGACCCAGACTCTGTCCCCTCTGCTTTCAGGTTCTTCTCACCTGAGATCAAGGCTTGGATTCCACCAGACGCTTTTCATCTTCCCAGCAGCAGCACTTTTCTGCATCACGCCATTGAAAACAACGAAGGTTACCGACACCACTTGACCCGTATGCACCCGCCTCCTCTGGGATTGGTAACACAGGTATTTCGGTACTCACAAGGGTGCTGGCCTTAGAACCTTCTATGTTCCAAACGGTTTGCTTAAAGTCCTCTCCGAAGTGTCTTTAAACTATAAATTTCCAACCACAACAGTAAATAGCACAATACACAGTGGGCTCCAGAGGGAGACCGAACCATATACTAAGAAAGTGGTATAACAGCCACGACTTAACTAGACACAGTGCCTAGAGCACGTAGAATCTCTGGGACCCCAAGGAACTACCAAAAGTAGACACAGGGGACCCACGGAGGACGAGTGCAGTGTGTGAACACCGGCACGAGCCCAGTACAACCCAATGGGAAAGTAGTAGTTGGAAATTTAGAGTTTAAGGACACTTCGGAGAGGACTTTAAGCTAACCCTTTCGAACATAGAAGGTTAAACGGTCAGCTCCCTTGTGAGTACAGAGATACCCGTGTTACCTATCCCAGAGGAGCCGGGTGCATAGGGGTCAAGTGGTGTCGGAAACCTTTGTCGTTTTCAATGGCGTGATCCAGAAAAGTGCTGCTGCTGGGAAGATGAAAAGTGTCCGGTGGAGTCCAAGCCTGGATCTCAGGTGAGAAGAACCTGAAAAAAGAGGGGACCGCATTTGTGTCACTTCAGTGTGACGAGGGGCACGATAGACGAATGGCCATCGATGTCGGGTGCTTCAGGTGAGAAGATAGGATGATTGACTCTGCAGCCACGGGACCCGGAGATGTTGACGATGACCAAAGAATGGAGATGAGCTGTGCCACAAAGGATGTTGAGTGCTGGTGGGTCAGTATCGGGATCAAACACCAACAAGCCTTGGCAACTGCAACCCATGCAGGCAGAGGAAACAAGCTACAGTGAGGATCAGCAAGGTCCTGGGGACTCTCCAAGCAATGGAGAGTCAGGGCACGTCTGGAGCAACCAGTAAAGTCCAAGGAAAGTTAAAGTTACCTTCACAGGGACCAACAGGCCAACGGACCAGGGATCACAAAGGGACCTCAAGTTGAATCACGAAATACCAGCCCACAAAACACTCGTGGAGTGTAGGCCGGAAATCTTTGGTGGAAATACTGCTCAGGTCAGGATTACAAGTAGTCCAAAGCACAGCCATAGGGACTGCTAAAAAGCATATGCTGCTGCAAAAGTACACGATGCACAGGGGTTCAGGTTGCACAGTCCCTACAAGGGATACGAGTCTCAGGATTGCTTAGAGAACTGATCGACCTCAGGGACACTCGGGAACCCACATCTTGTGTTGCAGAAATCTTCGGAGTCCTTAGGAGCTCAGGACATGCAAACCGGTCAGATATGTTAAAGGTTCCTGCCTTGAGGGGAGTAACTCCTTTACTCCAAGGGAGATTCTTCAGTCATCCAGCATAGCGTAGGTCGTCAAAGTCCTTGGTTTCTGTAGAGTTTAGTCCAGGTAAAATCTAAAGTCCTGTAGTCAGGGGTTCCTACTTTATACCCAAGGCAGTGGTAGAACAAACTCTGGGGACCCCCCTATGGGAGGGTCAGGACAGAGGGGAGGCTACAGCCATGTCCTTTGTACAGTTTCGCGCCAAAGCAGGAGCAAATGGCTCCTGCGACCGGTCTGAACGGGACTATGCACAAGGACACCAAATGTGCCCCCAGTGCAGACTTCAAACACTCTCAGAGTGCACCCACCCAGCCCCAATACACTAAATCCTGTATGTGAGGTGGTCACACCTCCCTGTGACAGTAAACTTATTGTCAAGCCTTCCCCTGCTCGAGCTTGGCTCAGCAGCAGGAGGGCAGACTAGTGTCTGTGGCTGGCAGCATCCATATTGTGATGCCCAGGTCGAGAAAGCTGGTACCGGGTATACCGGTGTGTCACATAAGTCCCTCTAGAAGAGTGGAATCATACCTCCCACACCAGTTACTGGTGTGGAGGTATGATTCAAAGGTGTTTGGCACCAAACACAACATGTTTCTAAGCAGCCGTTTTAAAGTTAGCATTTACCGCAAGGTTGTAATGCACTTAAATATATATGGTTGGCTGCATCACAAACAACCCCGGAAAAAAGGTTCCGAAGGCTGCAGAGGGGCACTGCTCATGCTGGGGCACCCTTCACATAAAATCCAGCACCCTGCCTTCAGGATTGATTAGGCCTACCATTGGGGTGACTGATAGGTTTATATGTGCCCTGATTTAGAATAGATATAGTGAAGCTATATCTAAGTAAGGGATGCATGCACCACCTTACACAGGCTGCAGTAGCAGACATGTGGTGTCAGTTTGAATGGTCTCCCAGGGGTGGCATAATACATGCTGCAGCCCCTGGGAGGCCTCTGGGGTACCTATGCCCTGGGTACATAGTATACCATATACCAGGGACTGATAAGGGTACCCCAGTATCCAACCTGGAGTGTACCTATCAGTACATGCAATCAATTTAGAGGAGAAAGCAGCTAGACTGGGGTCCTGGATATCAAGTCGAAAACAATGATACATCAGCAAAAAGTGAGGGTAACTATAAGAAGCAGATCCTTCTCTCCTACACAAACCCCCTCCAAACGTAAGGACATTAAACTAACCTTAACCAGTTGAATCTTCATGGTCTAAGTGGCAATATCTGGAGAGTCCATCTGCATTGGCATGGTTACTCCCAGGTCTAAGTTCCACTGTATAGTCCATCCCCTGTAGGGAAATGGGCCACCTCAAAAGTTTGAGGTTTTCACCCTTCATCTGTTTTAGCCATAAGAGGGGCTTATGGTCTGTCTGAACAATGAAGTGAGTGCCAAACAAGTATGGTCTCAGCTTCTTCAAGGCCCAAACCACAGCAAAGACTTCCCTCCCAATAGCTGGCCAACGTTTCTCTCTGGGTTTCAGCCTTCTGATAATAAATGCTACTGGCTGATCCTGACCCTCTTCTTTCAGTTGTGATAACACAGCCCCTACCCCCAACTCAGATGCATCAGTTTGAACAATGAATTGCTTGGAATAGTCAGGACTTTGCAGAATGGGAACAGTGCACATGGCCTGCTTCAGGTAATCAAATGCCCTTTGACAGCTAACTGTCCACTGAACTTATTAAGGCATTCTTTTGGAAGTTAAGTCGTTCAAATGGGTCACTATCAATCCAAATCCTTTAACAAACCTTCTGTAGTACCCAGTCAGGTCAAAGAAAGCTCTGACCTGAGTCGGGGTAGTTGGAGCAACCCAGTCCATGATGGTCTGGATTTTGCTCTGCAATGGCTGAGCCTGTCCTCCACCCACAAGGTGGCCTATGTATAGAACCTAACTCTGCCCCTATCTGGCACTTGGTGGCCTTGATAGTGAGGCCTGCTTTCTGCAGGGCCTCCAAAATATTTCTCAGGTGGACCAGGTGAGCCTCACAGGTGGAGCTAAAGACAGCAATATAATCCAGATAAACTGCACTATAGGCTTCCAGGCCTGTAAGGATTTTGTTCACCAACCTTTGAAAAGTGGCAGGTGCATTCTTCAAAACAAAGGGCATCACCACAAATTGGTAGTGCCCACTAGGGGTTGAGAATGCCGTTTTTGGCTTTGCATCCTCAGCTAATCTGATTTGCCAGTAGCCAGCTGTCAGGTCAAATGTACTCGAAACTTGGCTGAGGCCAAAGTATCTATAAGTTCATCGGCTCTGGGTATTGGATGGGCATCAGTCCTTGTGACTGCACTGAGACCCCTGTAGTCCACACAGAACCTCATATCTCTCTTACCATTCTGGGTGTGAGGTTTTGGTATCAAGACTACTGTACTAGCCCAAGGGCTATCTGAGGGCTCACTTACTCCCAGGTCCACCATTTTCTGGACTTCAGTCCTGATGCAGTCCCTGACATGGTCAGGTTGCCTGTAAATCTTATTTTTAACAGGCATACTTTCACCTGTGTCCACTTCATGAGTGCACCCTGGAGTCTGACTTGGAGGCAGTGAGAACATATGTTTGAACTGATTCAGAACCTTTCTGCAACCAGTATGCTGCTGGTCAGTGAGGCTGCCTGCCAAGGCTACACCATCAACTGAACCATCATCAGTGTTCTGTGAGAGCAGGTCAGGGAGTGGATCACTCTCTTCCTCCTGTCCCTCATCAGTAGCAAAGAGCAAGCCCATGTCTGCCCTGTCAACATATGGTTTGAGCCTGTTCACATGGAGCACCTTATGGGGGATCCTGGGAGTCCAATGTCCACCAGGTAGGTAACCTCTCCCTTTTTCTCAGTGATTGTATGAGGGCCACTCCACTTGTCTTGGAGGGCTGCTGGAGCCACAGGCTGCAACACCGAAACTTTCTGCCCTGGCTGATAAACAGTCAACACAGCCTTTTGGTCATGCCAGGCCTTTTGCAATTCCTGGCTAGCCTCAAGATTTTTGGATGCCTTCTTCATGTGCTCAGCCATCCTGGACCGGAGACCAAGTACAAAGTCCACAATATCCTGTTTCGGGGGCTTGAGAGGTAACTCCCATCCCCCCTTCGCTAGACATAAAGGACCCCTAACTGGATGTCCAAACAGTTCTGAAGGGCTGTAACCAATACCCTTCTGAGGAACCTCTCTGTAGGCAAATAGAAGGCAGAGCAAATGTATGTCCCATCTATGCCTGTGCTTTCATGCCCTTGGGGGTTTTGTTGAACCTTTCAACTAACCCATTGCATTGTGGGTAATAAGGGGGGTATATTTGTAATTTACCCCATACTCCTTCCACATAGCAGTCAAGTAACTAGACATGAAGTTTGCACCTCTGTCTGATACTACCTCCTTAGGAAAACCCACCCTGGAAAAGATTCCCAGGAGGGCTCTAGCCACAACGGGAGCTGTGGTAGTCTTATGTGGGATTTCTTCTGGATACCTAGTGGCATGGTCCACCACCACTAGTATGAATATGTGCCCAGATGCAGTTTGAGGATCCATGGGCCCAACAATGTCAATCCCAACCCTTTCAAAGGGAACCCCCACCATAGGTAGTTGTAACAAGCAGGCCTTTGTAGTACCATCTGCCTTACCGCTGGCTTGACATGTGATACAGGAGCGACAATACTCCTTTGTGTCTTCTGACATATGTGGCCAATGAAGGTGAGGGACAAGCCTGTCCCAAGTCTTGTTTTTGCCTAGGTGACCTGCGAATGGGATATCATGTGCCAGTGTCAATAGGAAGCTCCTAAACTTCAGAGGTATAACCAACCCCCTGGAAGCACCAGGCTTAGGGACTCTACTCTCTGAGTATGAATCCATCATCCCAGTAGATCCTATGGGATCCACTGGCACTCCCAGCAGCCTCAGCAGCAACTTGAAGTCTGATGGGTTCAAGATCATCAATCTTTCCCCAAGGGCCTTGACACCCATAGAAGAGAGTGTACTACAAAGGGGCTGGGCTATGTTCCCACCCCTAAGTCTGTGATACCTGCGAGATCCAAGGTTTTTTTCTGCAAAATACACCTGACAGCCTTTTTTCAAAATATACCCATGACACAAGAGGGTGACTCTGGCCTACATAACAATCCACCTTTACACCTAACAGTTGTATGGTACTGCACAATGTCCTGACGTTCGAACAAGCTCTGTTGAAATATCTCAATATAAGACCACACCTGTTCCTTTCCATAACCTATCTTCAAGTGAGGCATTAGCCGTCAGGACCCTGGCGGATGATATAACTATCACCATCAAACAGGCAGATAAGGGTGGGGCTACGGTCATTATGTCAGCTATGAACTACGATGTGGAATGCCTACGGCAAGTGAGCCACCCTAGATACTATACACCCTTGAGAGAGGACCCTACTCCACGACTCAGTACCATTATCTCAACAATGGTCTTCTAAGCTGAGACTGAGGGTTGGATCACCAGAAAGGAGGCAGGTTTCCTTATTACAAAAGATACAAAGACCTACGTATAGAAGTCCGCACGGACAGGTCAGTAAATAGATACAATTTGTGGTATTGCAATTAGTATGTTTCTTGAAATTCCACTTAACCTCGTTGGTGAATGTTATCTCTTTTGTGACTCTAGTGAAGGGACAAACCAAACATGACCCACATGGGTAGTGTCCCACTACTGGTGGTAAATCCCACAGTGCCCTTTGTACACTGGTCTGTTGGGTTTTTGGTCTGGTGTGTGTGAGCATATCTTTCAGATTACTTGTGCATTAAAGAAAGGCACAAAAGACACAGCAGCAGACCAAGGTCAAGCACATAAGTTCCGTTAGTTTAAATTATATGGTGGTGCAACTACTCCCAACACCCGCTGCCAAGGGATGCATAAGGTTGAAAATGTCTACAAAAAAGGAAGGTGCACTCCAAGAAGAGTCAGTTGAGTGGAAACCTTTTTTTTGAAAATTCTTCTCTTTATTCATATTCGTCTTTTCATAAAAACGGCACATCCAACGCGTTCCGTTCCCCTAGTGCCACGGGAACTTCCTCAGGACTGTAACAATCATAACATAAATATATATATATAAACGTATATAAAACATGTATACACAATACAGGATAAAATGTCACATAATAACTAAACCTTACACAACATACATATAGACCCAAAGCAAAAACAATTACGAGTTTACACAGGACATACATATAAATTACATTTACATAGTTTAAATCCAAAAGGCGAGGGGAATTTTTTCATTTAACATAAGAACTCTTACAATCTCACTAGGGAGACATGTTGTTTACACTATGTCATGATGCCCAGAGTTGGCATATTTGTTTAAAACATATACTATATTCAAAGACAATGTACAACTGTACAAATAAATACAACATAAGGGAAAAATGGGGGGAGCGGGGTAGTAGGTAGAGGAGGGACGAAATCACAAGCAAAGGAAAAGAAAGATAAGAAAAAGATAAAAAATATTAGAAAAAGTAGAGACAATAGTCTAAATTTGTAAGTGATAAGAAAAAAGATTCATGAATGAAGGAATCACAATTGGAAGTAAGGCACAAACTTAAGGGTCCATCAGTCAAATACAGTCACGTCTCACCTTACACACAAGGCACCCAGGTACTGGTGACATGTGACAAGGATACGGGTGTCCTCTATAAATCGAGCTGCCAGGGTTCTGCCGTCCCAAGCGTTTACGTTCTAATATTAGAAGAAATATTCAAAACTCAATGCAACCTAAAGAATCTTGGGCAATTTAGAAAAGGCATCTCAGATCATGATGCAGATTTTAATACACCATGCGAGGGAGAAGGGAGAGAAATTACAGGGTGAGAGGGCCCTGATAACAGAAATCAACAATATGGAACCTAAAGATCTTATTGAATTTTTTTTAGTATATTGAAAAAAGTAATGAAAGAACACCAGATATACTTGAAGGACAAAAAACTTAAAAAGATTTGGAGGGATGATAGGGACTATCGTCATGGGCGTGGTTACACGTTCGCCCAAAAATTTGATAATGTTCAAGGGGGTGAAGAAAGGAAAAGGCCCCGTGAAGAAAGAGAGGAAAGTGATGATGCCCGGTCAGGAAGTAGTATTTCTTCAGCTTCTACAAGTAGTGTAGCGTCCAATATGATCACCGAAATCCCGTTAAGGGAAGGAGCTTCTTTGTTTCAGAAGGAGCTCGCCAAACTGAGGATCAGCAGCAGCCTACAGCAGAAAAGGGAACAACCCAAACCACAAAGGGAACAAAGCAAACCAGGAGGGGTGGGAGGAGGTCAAAAGGCACGTACAGGAAAAGGATCAGTGAACAAACTGAATACCTGGACAAAACCAAAACAGTAAATATAAATTCTACTGACATTGTAACTAACGATTTTGAATGTGATTCTGATTTCAAAATTGTAAACCTATTGAATAAAAGTCTTGACAAAGATGAAATGGCTGTGTTGAGCAAGGGTCTGAACTTTTGTCCAACTCAGGGTGGGGATATGATGGAAATCCACATTGACCTGTATAAATTTGTGAGGTTGTTGAAACTAAAGGACTTTTTTCACATCAGAGTTCAAAAACATCAGAACTACCAATGATACAGGAGAGTACCACACACTCAGTGGCAGATATTCGAAATGTACAACTTTTACTTAACCTAGATGATGACGAGGATTATGATATGGCTACTTTACTAAATGAGCTTGATATTGAACAAGATTCTAGTAAGGAAAGCCATCAAAAGCCAAGGCCCAAATTTGTACCGACATTTAACTACCACCCAGGCATTGATACCTTTTATGACAGAGTGACCAATGACCTTTATAGACTAGAGGCTACTGAAAGGTCTACATCATCTACTAACCACAACATTACCGCCAGAGAATGACAAGCTCTGGACAGACTTAAATCTGATAAGACTATTGTCATTAAGTAAGCGGACAAGGACGCTAATGTTATGGTTATGAACCACAGTGATTACATGAGAGAGATCGAGCGACAACTGAAAGACACCGCTTGCTATCATCAGGTCACATCTAATCCCATCAAAGATGTTACTCGAATGATAAACGCCAAATTAAGTGAATGGAAGGAATTGGCCTTTTATCTGAGGATGAGTTCAAATATTTAAGGGTTGAGAACCCCAAATATCCTTGTATATATATCTTACCAAAGATCCATAAGGGGGGTATCTTTCCACCTGGTCGTCCCATAATATCTGGGATTGGCTCACTAACCGAAAAATTGTCTGAATTCGTTGATCTTCACCTTCAAAAATAGGTAGCTGACCTTTCCTCATACATCAGGGATAGTAAGAATATCTTGGTTAAGTTTTAGGATTTCCAATGGTCAGGGGAGATTTCATTTGTAACATTTGATGTTGAAACATGTGATGTTGAAACTTATATACCTGTATACATAAACACTTTGGTATATCTGCCATTCGATCCTTCCTGGACAAGGAACGGGCAGAACATTATGATTTCAATAACATGCTACTAGAAATGATAGACATCATTTTAGGTAATAACTATTTTTTGCATGAAAATACCTGGTTCCATCAAATACTTGGGACGGACATGGGTTAAAAATGTGCTCCCTCGCACGCCTGCCTCTTCATGGGGTGGTTCGAGAGGGAGCATGCATGGCATGGACGCGCCTTCCCCTGGACCGAGCACATCATATTCTGGGGGAGTTACATTGACAATATTATCGTCCTGTGGTCAGGATCTACTGAACAGTTGCATCTTTTTCATGCTTACCTAAATGATAACAATTGCAATGAGAAGCTCACAATGACCCAGGGTAGAGATAAAATCAATTTTTTGGATATCAAATTTTACATCAGAGAAGGGGTGGTACTAAGTACTCTTTATAGAAAAGAGACTGCTTGTAATGCTGTTTTGCATGGAACAAGTGCACATCCACACACAGTAATCAACAATATCCCTTACCGCGAGATGACTAGACTACAAAGAAACTGTAGCGAGGAGGACTCATATGGCAGGAATCTGAATGAAACCAGGAACAGATTCCTGAAGAGGGGCTACAATCGGAATATCATTGACAAGGCATTTCAGAGGGCCAGCAGTCTAAATCGGGAGGATACTCTGTGCACCAAGCCCAGGGACATAATGTCTCAGAGTAATAAAAAAGAGCGCACTGTTAGTTTTACTACACAATATAACTTAAACAGTGGCAATGTTTACAAAATTCTGAAAAAGAATTGGAACATCTTGAGGGATATTCCCAGACTGGCTAATACCCTTTCAGACAGGCCACTGGTCACCTACCGTAAAGGGAGATCATTACGTGACACTTTGTGTACCAGCCACGTGACAAACCCATGTGACACATGGCTACCACCGGAACCTCATGGCTTTTTTACTTGAGGATCTTGCATCATCTGCCCCTTTGGAAAGAATAAAATCACTAACTTGGTGTACAATACATAACGCATCTGATCTATGTGTTAGGTTGCAAATGAGATATCATCTACGTAGGCAGTATGGTGCGTCCTCTGAAAGCCCGCATTCAAGAACACCGCAGGGTCATTCTTAACAAGGACAGCCAATATCCGATGACCGAACATTACACTGACACACACTCAGAAGATTCATCCTTTTGGTTTCATGGAATCGATCATGTACCACAGGATAATAGGGGTGGTGACCGTGAATCAATGGTCAGACAGAGGGAAGCCAAATGAATATGCCGTTTGAAGGCCACCCAGATGGGCCATGATACAGATAGGGACCTCAACTACTTCCTTGGTTAGATAGATGATCCCATTACATTTTCGTGGCGCTTGATAGCTTTCAAAATGATCTGCACCTATAATAGATGTGACCAAGACTGTGCAGCCATGGATCGATACAGGATGTAATCATTACTGTTTCTGTGCTTTGTCTGCACTTCCTTTTCTCCTATCTTTGACTTGATGTATATGAGCTGTCCTTTTCAAAATGAACTGCATCTAGGTTTCATGTGACTAAGCCTGTGCAGCCACTGATTGACACTGGATGTAACCACAACTGTTTTTTGGTCTTTACTACACCCCTTTTATTTCTCAATTTTGAATGATTTGATGCATACAAACTGGTTGTGCATTTTCAACGTATCTGTTCTCCGAGTGCTCTATGGATCAGAACTTCTTCCCCCTAATTTTCCTTTTCGTGTGCTTTTCCATTTATTTTTGGTGATGGTATGTACCCTTAGAAGTGGCTCCTATTTGGATACCGCCTGGGCCAGTATACATTGCCTGTTGGCCCTCGGAGAATACATATCAATAAATATACCTTACTTTGACACTATGCCCCCCATTAGGGACGGCTGTTTTCATCTTTTGCATATGGCGGCCCTAATTTTTGCTTGACGTACCAAAGTGTGTGGTGAGTCTGCTTGTATCTTGGGTGACACCGTACGCGTACTGACGCGGTGATGCCTTTATGTTGTGTTTTGTATTTTCTCAAGGAGCGACTGTTGTTTTGGGTTTGCTCTTGATGAAGTATGGCGCTAACTAACTAGATACAACTTAATGCGGCAATATTACTGAGTTGATATACACCATCCAATTTCCTTTTGGCCCTTCTTATTTTTTTATGTATCTCTGGGCTCCCGACTGCTATACCTCTCTGATCATTACTTCTTTTTGCCACACCCCGATAGCCCCTCTTTGTGATTATATTGCACACATCAGGCTCCTCTCTAAAATGGCCGTCGTATTTGCCGTGGAATATACACTGGAGATATGTGGACATATTTCCACTGCACGTGACGTCTCTCACGCCGTGCTGACGTCCATGATAATTTGTACTTTAAATGGCGCAAAAACGTTGAGTCTCGTTTATGCCGGATTTCGGGCTATGGGAATGTCTGCGCCACATTACTGGTACGGGGGCATTACGAGTTACTACTTGGGGGCCTTTTTAACTTATTTAGCCAGCATTCTTATAGACGCTCTATCTTACATTTGTCAACAGACACTGGTGATACAATTTGCTCTAATTACGGGCGACTAATTGATAATTGATAAGGAGGACGTCCTTTTAAAATTGTGGACGACGTGCCCCCCTATTGCAGGTATGTCTCATGTGTGGGCTTTCCCTGTATAAATTTCCCTATTGTGTTATATTCCCTACTAAAAATGTACCCGATGATAGGATTTAAGACGCAGAATAACGTGAAGGGTGTTCTCACTGACTTTTGAATCATTCGGTTGAATATAAAGGTAATAAGGGCGGATAATCTTTTTAAGGTGGTATTTTTCCCACTTCTCCTGTACAATTAGGTGTGCCATGACCCATTGGATCAGGCATGTTTATTGTGGTGGGATGCAGGGATATAGAAGGCCACAGTCCTGCTTATATGCGTGTGTTGAGAATGGGCTATTATCTTTCCTCCTAAGGCCTTCTCTGAAACCACAATATAGGGGCAGTATGGGGATTTGTTACTACTACTACACTCTTGGCAAAAGTCCAGAGGGTTTGGGTGGGCTCTTATTTGAGTTCCTGGCCGCACTACTGTCCATTAATTTTGCATTCCTTGGTTTTATAGACATTGTACACTGGCATTTGGGATACTCTACCCATGAACTGTGTTATCCGTATTTGAATATAGTTCCAGATAAGAGGTGAAACCTTACTGATCTGGGTGTCATTCGCTTGATAGAATTGCACCTTTGATGCTGAGATTGCCGTTAGATTTTATTTATTTTATTCTATTTATAAAGTTTTATATAGCGTGATCTTGATCCCGAAGGATATTAGAGCGCTTTACAATTTGAGGGAAAGGCAACAAATCAAAACATAAGTCAAATAGGGAATCTAATAGGAATTGAATCAAATAGTGCACACGAAACAGATAATTTATAAACCTGGGTGAATGAGGAATGGGCTAGACGATGGAGCATAATGGCATGAGGGGAGTAAATACAACAATCATATACAGGAATAATAACCAATACCAAAACAATAATCAAAACATGAGTCAAATGGGGAATCTAATAGGCATTGAATCAAATAGTGCACACCGAACAGATCATTTATACACCTGGGTGAACGAAGAATGGGCTAGACGATGGAGCATAATGACATAAGATGAGTAAGTACAATAATCATGTACAGGAATAATAACAAAACAAAAACAATAATTATATACATGAATAATAACTGATACTATAGTATGTCCGATGCGATTAGAACTAACAATTGCCCCTCATGTTAAGGTGAGAACTTATTCATGAGGAATCTTTTTGCTTCCAGTTTGAAAGCAGCCTTGGAAGAGATCCTCTGAATTTCCAGTGGAAGAGAGTTCCAAATTTTTGGAGCAGAGCCAGAGAAGGCTCGTTGGCATGTTCTCTTTTTGCGGAAGATCTGTGGTTTCAAGAGGTGGGAAATAGCACTCCTTGACAGTCTACCCCCTCCGGATAGCTCTAGGTTTTGTGCAAGGTAGATGGGGGTTTTGAAGTGGAGGGCTTTGTGTGATAGGCAGGCAATCTTCAGTTGAATTCTAGCTTTGTAGATCAGCCAGTTTAGAGATTTTAAAACCGGGGAGATGTGTGCATTTTGCTTGGTGCCCGTGATCAATCTAGCCGCTGCGTTCAGTGAAGCCTTTAGTGGGGCTAAAGTGTATTTGGGGAGGCCACATAGCGTAGCTCTGCCATAGTCAAGCCTCGGCAAAACAAGCGCTTGGACCACTTGCTTGAAATCTGCTTTGAGGTAGGAAAGGTTTGAGATTCCTGAGTGTTCTCACAAGGTGGTTAGCTCCCTTGCAAAGTTGCTAATGTGAGTCTTCATATTCAGATGCTTGTCCAGGGTGATTCCTAGAGATTTCGCTGAGTCGATATTGCGGGGGGAGCAGTTGAAGGCAGTGAGTTGGTTCATCCAGAGGTCGATTTTAGGAGTATGTTTTGGGGGAGAAATGAGGACAAATTATGTTTTGGAGGTGTTTAGCAGGAGGTGGTTCTCAGTTAACCAGTTTTGGGTAGTCAGTAGGGTGGAGTTGGGTGAAGTGATGTCATCCGGAAAAGAGATTTTCAGATAGAGTTGGGTGTCATCTGCATACATATGGAAGCGAATGTCCAAGGATTTTAGAACATTAGCTAATGGTTCCAGGAACAAATTGACGAGAATGGGAGATAAGGTGGACCCTTGGGGAACCCCCATGCTGACTGGGGATGGCTGAGAGACTGAGTGGTTCGCTTTAACTCTTTGGGTCCTGTGCTGCAGAAAGGACGAGAAACAATGCAGCACCTGACCAGAAAGGCCCATCCTATGCCCCAGAATGAATAGGAATTTGTCATGATTAACAGTGTCAAATCCGGAGGAAAGGTCAAGTAGGATGAGGAGGCAGGATTAATTTTGATCAAGCATTATCAAGATGTCATCCATCACGTGATTGAGAGCCGATTCAGTGCTGTGCCCACTACAAAAACCAGATTGGTGTTGGTCCAGGAGATGGAAATTTTCGATGTGCGCACATAGTTGTGACTGGGAGCATTTTTGCAGGAGTTTGGCTAGTGTGAGGATGCTGGAGATAGGGCAGAAGTTGTTAAGATCTGTACTGTCTGCTGTGTTTTTTTTAATATAGGTGTGATGTACAGTATAAATAACATAAAAGGCTATACCTACCACATAGCCCCAATACCATTACCAAATAACCAGTCAGTTAGCAGTGAAGAAGGGTCAATCGTTTATTAAGCAAAATACTCTATAGAGGAGCCTCTCCAATCCTCACCCATTAGGTGCGGAGAGAAGACTTCTGGCTTACAGTCAAAACCAAACATATATACTTTCAGTTCAACACATGAAGTCACTGTAAATGGAAAAACACCACTCGGCCCTTGGCACTGGGCCAGGGACAGACTAATTTGCATGTAGCCAGGTTCTGAGCTGGTATGGTCCAGTGAGCTAAAAAACGGTGATGGATCCAGCTCTGATCTTTGGACTGGGTAGGAGTGGTCTGCTTAATTCAGATACTCTGTCCATCACCACCCCCTTTTCTGAATCGTTTTGTCCACCATAAGCGTGGAAGGGTATGCTCAGATGTAAGTCCCCTGCTCACTGCACCATCAGGATTCAAGCAAGCCCGGGCCGAAGGCGGCTGTAATGCCAGAAACCGGTCCCCGGAAGCTTGTTTCCTTTCCAGTAAAAGAATTGGCTTGGTAGTTTGGTCTGCCCTGTTCCCATGATGCACTGGGCCAGGGACAGACTAATTTGCATGTAGCCAGGTTCTGAGCTGGGATGGTGCAGTGAGCTAAAAAACGGTGATGGATCAAGCCCTGATCTTTGGACTGGGTAGGAGTGGTCTGCTTAATTCAGATACTCTGTCCATCACCACCTCCTTTTCTGAATCGTTTTGTCCACCATACGCTTGGAAGGGTATGCTCAGATGTGAGTCCCTTGCTCACTGCACCATCAGGATTCAAGCAAGCCGGGCCGAAGACGGCTGTAATGCCAGAAACCGGTCCCCGGAAGCTTGTTTCCTTTCCAGTAAAATAATTGGCTTGGTAGTTTGGTCTGCCCTGTTCCCATGATGCACTGGGCCAGGGACAGACTAATTTGCATGTAGCCAGGTTCTGAGCTGGGATGATGCAGTGAGCTAAAAAACTGTGATGGATCAAGCCCTGATCTTTGGACTGGGTAGGAGTGGTCTGCTTAATTCAGATACTCTGTCCATCACCACCCCCTTTTCTGAATCGTTTTGTCCACCATAAGCGTGGAAGGGTATGCTCAGATGTGAGTCCCTTGCTCACTGCACCATCAGGATTCAAGTAAGCCGGGCCGAAGAAGGCTGTAATGCCAGAAACCGGTCCCCGGAAGCTTGTTTCCTTTCCAGTAAAAGAATTGGCTTGGTAGTTTGGTCTGCCATGTTCCCATGATGCACTGGGCCAGGGACAGACTAATTTGCATGTAGCCAGGTTCTGAGCTGGGATACTGCAGTGAGCTAAAAAACGGTGATGGATCAAGCCCTGATCTTTGGACTGGGTAGGAGTGGTCTGCTTAATTCAGATACTCTGTCCATCACCACCTCCTTTTCTGAATCGTTTTGTCCACCATAAGCGTGGAAGGGTATGCTCAGATGTGAGTCCCTTGCTCACTGCACCATCAGGATTCAAGCAAGCCGGGCCGAAGACGGCTGTAATGCCAGAAACCGGTCCCCTGAAGCTTGTTTCCTTTCCAGTAAAAGAATTGGCTTGGTAGTTTGGTCTGCCCTGTTCCCATGATGCACTGGGCCAGGGACAGACTAATTTGCATGTAGCCAGGTTCTGAGCTGGGATGGTGCAGTGAGCTAAAAAACTGTGATGGATCAAGCCCTGATCTTTGGACTGGGTAGGAGTGGTCTGCTTAATTCAGATACTCTGTCCATCACCACCCCCTTTTCTGAATCGTTTTGTCCACCATAAGCGTGGAAGGGTATGCTCAGATGTGAGTCCCTTGCTCACTGCACCATCAGGATTCAAGCAAGCCGGGCCGAAGACGGCTGTAATGCCAGAAACCGGTCCCCGGAAGCTTGTTTCCTTTTCAGTAAAAGAATTGGCTTGGTAGTTTGGTCTGCCCTGTTCCCATGATGCACTGGGCCAGGGACAGACTAATTTGCATGTAGCCAGGTTCTGAGCTGGGATGGTGCAGTGAGCTAAAAAACGGTGATGGATCAAGCCCTGATCTTTGGACTGGGTAGGAGTGGTCTGCTTAATTCAGATACTCTGTCCATCACCACCACCTTTTCTGAATAGTTTTGTCCACCATAAGCGTGGAAGGGTATGCTCAGATGTGAGTCCCTTGCTCACTGCACCATCAGGATTCAAGCAAGCCGGGCCGAAGACGGCTGTAATGCCAGAAACCAGTCCCCGGAAGCTCGTTTCCTTTCCAGTAAAAGAATTGGCTTGGTAGTTTGGTCTGCCCTGTTCCCATGATGCACTGGGCCAAGGACAGACTAATTTGCATGTAGCCAGGTTCTGAGCTGGGATGGTGCAGTGAGCTAAAAAACGGTGATGGATCAAGCCCTGATCTTTGGACTGGGTAGGAGTGGTCTGCTTAATTCAGATACTCTGTCCATCACCACCCCCTTTTCTGAATAATACCTACCACATAGCCCCAATACCATTACCAAATAACCAGTCAGTTAGCAGTGAAGAAGGGTCAATCGTTTATTAAGCAAAATACTCTATAGAGGAGCCTCTCCAACCCTCACCCATCAGGTGCGCGGAGAAGACTTCTGGCTTACAGTCAAAACCAAACATATGTACTTTCCGTTCAGCACATGAAGTCACTGTAAATGGAAAAACACCACTCGGCCCTTGGGCCCCAAGGAAGGACCATATATGGTACACATGATTGGTTCAAAGCTTTATTATTTATTACTGGGAAGGTCAGGAAGGGTGACTCCCTTTCATCCTGGTGCCCGGGAGTGTAGGCACGGCGCCTCCAGGAATGCGCTTATCGCATCCAAAGCCAGATGCGAACTTGAGTCCCAGGACAAAGGGAGAACAGTTTACTTTCAGCTGGACTTTGTAACTCAAATGAACTGGTACCGGACAACTAGTGGAGAGTAACACATGATCACAGCTCGTGTCTGACACAGGCAGAGAAAAGATGGAGTCTGTATGATTCTCAGCCTACTCTATTAGTATAGAACAGACGGACAGAATAAACCTTTTCCTACTAACTAAATCAGAATGAGGTTGTGCAATGTGCATATTAAGCACTAGGGGATATATATACATCATGCCAACACAATATATGTCTAATACTCCTCATGTAGGGGAAATCTAACTTTTATCCCTCAGGTGTTACCTGAGCCTCTTTTAGGCATTCTGGGATTGTGCCTTGTGACAGAGATGCATTGACGATCTTTGTCCATAAGGGGGAGATTTCATCCTTGATTACTTTAAAGATGGTAGGTGGTAACGGGTCACTGAAGTGATTAGATGGGTTGATATTCCGAAGAACCTTTTTGATATCATTTTCATTGAGGGGGTAAAGATGTCCCAGGAAGTGTTCTTGATACCCCAGCTACATGGTGCTGCCTTGTCTAGTAAGGTCAGGGGGGTGCAGGTTCATTGGGTAGCAATAGAACCCTCCTGGTTCCCAGATCAATGTTAATAAGTCTAGTTTTCTCAGTAAAAAAGGCAGCCAGATCATCACATGAGGGAGGTCTGTCTTCTGAGGCTGATCGGTTAGGGGCAACCACCGATTGTTGTTTAACCAGTTCAAACTATTTCTTGGGTCAATTAGCCGCTTGGTTAAGTTGGGATCTGAAATATTCTGCCTTAGCTGTCTTGATTTGTTTGTTATACAAACTTCTTGCTGCTCTAAGGTTTTTTAGATGGTCGGCAGATGGAGTGGTTCTCCAGGAACGTTCTATAGCCCTTAGATTGTGACGTTCCACGTTTAGGTTGCCATTGAACCAAGGTTTAGATATTTTTGCAGGTGCATTTTTTTGTTGGAATGGGGCCATAGAATCCATGATGCTGGAAATAGAAGAGTTGGAGAGCATGATGAAGGAATGTTAATCCAGTGTTTTACTTATTATTTATTCCAAATTTTTGACAGTTTGAATATGTACCCAGACTTTCTTTTACGACTTTGAGATTAGCATTCCGTTCTACCTTTATTCCTATGGTTGCCTGATCTGGATTTGGATCGGATAAATAGGTGAGACAATATATCATTAAGTAGGGGAACAATCCTGCTTAGATCAACTATTGCTGGTCCTTTATTCATATGTATCTCCATTCAGTTAGATGCATTTTTTACTTGCTGTGGTACACCATTTAACAAGTACTGGTTCTTCCGTTATTTTTTGACCTAGGAGGACCCCTTTACCAGGACGACTGTATTGCTTGAAGTTTCAGATAAGGCTAGTGTCTTCAGGATTTTCACTTGCGCTTGTTCCTGTGACTATTTGGGAGGTATAAATATTCTCTTAACACTGGTTTCGATACTGTCTTAACACATGGGGATTGTGTCATCCTCTTCGCTGGTACATAACCGATTTGCTTATATGTTAACTTAATATCCTCTTATTTCTTACCGTTTAATAGGAGGCTTTACATATAACCATTAGGGACAATACTGTTATTTTTACACCCTAAAGATTCCTTGGGTTGCATTGAATTTTGAATATTTCTTCTAATATTAGAACGTAAATGCTTGGGACGACCGTACCCTGGCAACACAATTTATTGAGGACACCCGTATCCTTGTCACATGTCACCAGTACCTGGTTGCCTTGTGTGTAAGGTGAGACACGACTGTATTTGACTGAAGGACTCTTAACTTTGTGCCTTACTTCCAATTGTGATACCTCCATTCATGAATCTATTTTCTTATCACTTATATATTTGGACTATTGTCCCTACTTTTTCTTATATTTTGTATCTTTTTCTTATCTTTCTTTACCTTAGCTTGTGATTTCGTCCCTCTTCTACCTACTACCCCGCTCCCCCCATTTTTCTCTTATGTTGTATTTATTCGTACAGCTGTACATTGTCTTTGAATATAGTATATGTTCTAAACAAATATGCCAACTCTGGGCATCATGACATAGAGGAAACAATATGTCTCCCTAGTGAGATTGTAAGAATTCTTATGTGACATGAAAAAATTCCCCTCGCCTTTTGGATTTAAACTATGTAAATGTAATTTATATGTATGTCCTGTGTAAACTCATAATTGTTTTTGCTTTTTGTCTATATGTATGTTGTGTCAGGTTTCGTTATTATATGACATTTTATCCTGTATTGTGTATACATGTTTTATATACGCTTATATATATATTTATGTTTGTGTATATTATGATTGTTACAGCCCGGACGAAGTTCCCGTGGCACTAGGGGAACGGAACGCGTTGGATGTGCCGTTTTTATGAAAAGACGAATATGAATAAAGAGAAGACTTTAAAAAAAAAAGGTTTCCACTCAACTGACTCTTCTTGGAGTGCACCTTCCTTTTTTGTGGAGATTTTGAACCTTATGCATCCCTTGGCAGCGGGTGTTGGGAGTAGTTGCATCACCATATAATTTAAACTAACGGAACTTATGTGCTTGACCTTGGTCTGCTGCTGTGTCTTTCGTGCCTTTCTTTAACGCACAAGTAATCTGAAAGATATGCTCACACACACCAGACCAAAAACCCAACAGACCAGTGTACAAAGGGCACTGTGGGATTTACCACCAGTAGTGGGACACTACCCATGTGGGTCATGTTTGGTTTGTCCCTTCACTAGAGTCACAAAGAGATAACATTCACCAACGAGGTTAAGTGGAATTTCAAGAAACATACTAATTGCAATACCACAAATTGTATCTATGTACTGACCTGTCCGTGCGGACTTCTATACGTAGGGATCACCAGGAGATCAGTGAAAAATCGAATTACAGAACACAGGAGTAATTTCAGGAGTCACAAAACCAATACGAAAATGACAACACATTTTGAGCTCCAGAAACATTTACTTGACTCACTCAGTTGGGTCATGCTTGAAGTGCACCCTGGTATGAACAAGAACACACTGTTCCGTATCGAACAAAGATGGTTGCTGATATTATCCTCAGACAAGGAGGGATTGAATGAGGACATCCCCTTGAGCTTGTAGACTTGAGGACCCATGGTATGTGATGTCTTTGTGATCTCTCCCCTTTGATACCCAATGCTTTGGGTTAATACTAACAGGAGAAGGATATTTGTCCACCAGACCCATCTGTGCTGTGACATTCACATAAGTTTCCTAGCATCAACATTCATATTGGACACACAAACCGTGGCAGGGCACACTACTATATACTTTTTGCAATTACTAGGACATGGCCCATTGTAAAAGCTACTCTGACGTCCACAATCTGCCCAATAGGTCACTTATGTCTGGAGTATTGACATTCAAACGATTGAGCGGATGCTCATTTTGTACGCATTCAAACACCGCGCAGATGTGCGATTGACGAGGTGGCAGTCTTCACACACGAGATGTCTCTTCAACAGTAAATACATATTGTTAATTCACATCTTTCGCAAATTCGAGTTCATCATTGACTCAGTTTCTGAGTTATTAAATTCCCCCAACACGAAACACGAGATGTCTCTTTAACAGTAAATATATGTTGATAACTAATTTCGCTTGCAAATTCGGGATCAATTTTGACTCGGTTTCTGAGTTACTAAATTCCCTCAATTAGGAATATTTCTCATTAGCCAATCCGTTTACTGTGCCAACTAGTATATGATACATATAGCGGGATTTTGAACATGGCGCCTTAGGTGAACTGAGTTAGCGCTTCAGCGTCTCTCCCTCACACTGAAACTGGAAGTCTTGCCCCCACCTGCAGCCTACCGGAGGTATAATAATTCAATACAAACGCAAGCTGATACGTCCCGGGACCGGCAGAGTGAGGGGTAGGTGAACCGCCGTACTACAGAGTTCAAACCGTGAGTACTTGACGTGTGGTGGTGCAACCGAGGTGTATTAACCTTACTCGACACCTCCCTTCATAGGACTATGTGCTGTGTGATCGTTTTAGAGTGTACGCCTCATGAGACTGCACGGCAGGCGCCTCTCCACTCTGATCCTGCCCAGGCCCTAAAGCCGGCTTCCCATGGGGCCACAGCTGTTTCAAACTGCCTGCAGTTGTAGGACAGAGAGAGGATGTGATCCGATCTTGACTCTGGGTATTTGTGCGCTCTTGAGAGATGTTCGTTTGGTATGTGATTATCCCACTTTTGTTGCCTGGTGGGAATCGCAGGGGTACCTGCGGTGTGCGCTTTGGACTTACTAGACATCCATGTTTGGGTACAGGGGTGTCTTGGAGCAGTGCTGCAGGGAGACCTACCTGGGTTTCCTATACAACAACGCCCAGGGAGTACACTGACTCATACTCCAAGTTGAGAGTTGTGAGTGGGCTTAAACCTACGAGGTCCCATTTTGTTGTTTTAGCCATAGGCGAGTAACTGCCTGCATGCCTTGTTTCCTGTGTACTCATGTTTTACTTCTTTTCATTTTTTCATCCGCTAGGACACTGCACTTTTCAGTGTCTACACCTGCCGGTACACAATGCCACAAATTGCTGACCCTAATCGGGTGAGTTCACATGCCTGCTTTACGCACGATGAGTTCTTGACTGCTGCTGTCGCTTCAGATTTATACGCTGTGTGCATGGTCACAGACACTTGAGTATGATGCTTGCGTTTGTACACTTTTTATTTGCAGTGTTGCACTAATATTGTAAAATTTTAGACTGTTGAAAAGTTACACATTTATCCTTATGAGTCTTTCTTTTTGCAGGTGATGTTGTAGATCTACAGGTACCACTTTTTAGGGTGCTGTATGGGTGGTCACTTATTTTTCACCAGTTTAGACCACCACCAAAAAGTGTAGATAGATCTTACATTGGTCCTGAAGAATTGCTGTCTCCTTGACCTAAGGCAAGAAACATATTAACCTGATTTTAAATAGCAAAACCCTGTAACCTTAGAGCAGGTGTGCACCTATTATTGTTTTTAATCAGGATAGTGGCCACATTCTTTAACGTTTTTCTGAGTGGACCTCTTTTTCCTGTTTTAGCCTCACAATTTTCACATTTTAACATCTACACTCACTAGGGCCCTCACATGCACTGCACCCAACTGCTAAGGAAAAAATATCTCCACCAAAAGGCCCCATCATGGGTGCCGATCAGGTATTGCAGCGCCGAACCGATAAGGAGCAGACCCAATGATGAAGCAAGACACCTACCTGATTGGGTGTGTGAGGGTCTTTTTCGGAAAGGAAGACATTTTACTCCTGCCCTGAGTGAGCTCATCTGTGCTCTCTACATATATATTTACCTGCACCACACAGTAGGAACGGCATACCACTTTGTTTTGTATTGGGTTCAAGAGAGGGGCAGCTCAGCTGCTCCTGGCTCAGATCTGCCCTGGAAGGGCCCCCTGTCCCTAAGAACTCAACCTGATCAGACTCTAATACCTCTGAGACAGTTCCTTCTTCATGGCTAAGATCATCTCCCTCAATAGGCTGATCTGTACTCTGAGGCAGGGAGGAAGACACTGCCTTACCCCTACTGCTCCTTCTCTTGGAAGGCACCTGCTCCATTATTCCAGGATCCAGGGCCTGTTCAGTTGAATACGTTTTTACCTGTGACCTAGTCATGGCAAACACATTTGCAGGGATGCCCAACATTTCTGCATGTGTCCTGAGTTCCACCTCAGCCCAAGCTGAAGTTTCCAAATCATTGCCCAATAAGCATTCAACAGGGAGGCCTGCACTCACTACAACCTTCTAGGGGCCAGTTACCCCTCCCCAGGTAAAATTCACAACTGTCAAGGAATGGTCTATCCTGACATTACTTGCATTGGTCACTTGGTATATCTCACCAAGTACGATATGTTCAGGGACCACAAGATCTTTTATCACTATTGTGACACTTGCACCTGTGTCCCTGAATGCCAAGTCTTCTTTTCCATTGATCAAAGGCTGCTGTCTGTATTTGCCCAGTTTACTGGGCCTGGCAAATAAGGAGGCAATATCCATGCCTCCATCACAGACCAACACAGCATGTGTTGGAACTCTGACTAGGCCAGAGTCCATCTCAGATCCCAGGGTTAACCCTACTACACCCTACTACACCCTTATTCTACCACTTTGAGCTGAAGTAGGGGGAACAGTTGGCTTAGGGGAAGTGGTGGCTGGAATAGATTCCTTGGACTTTGAACAATCATTTGTGTAACGGGTCTTCTGTTTACAGGTATGACACCATGGTTCCTTATTGTTTGATTGTGACTTCCCACCAGATGAAGACGTTTAGGGCCCGTGAGAAGACTTCTGGTCTTTACCCTTCTCCCCACCTTTATCTGAGATTTTAAAATCTTGATTCTTTTGAGTCACCACCTTGGTTCTGAACTTTCTGCCTCACCCTGGTACTGACCCATTTGTCTGCCTTCTGGCCCAATTCTTGGGGAGAGGTTAGATCAGAGTCCACCAGGTACTGATGCAACAGCTGTTTTTGACAATTATTAAGGATCTGCTCCCTCATAATTAAATTGTACAATCCTTTGAAATCACACACTTTACTGCCAAGTAACCAGCCTTCCAGAGCCTTAGTAGCAACATCTACAAAGTCAACGCAGTCCTGAGTCTGTGCCTTCTGGGTGTCTCTGAACGTAATCCTGTATTGTTCAGTGGTTAAGCCAACCCCATCCATGAGAGCACACTGCAAGACTGTGTAATTGTCAGCATCCTCTTCTCTTATAGTGAGGAGCGTGTCTCTACCTTTGTCAGCAAAGGAGAGCCACAAGATAGCTTCCCACTGCTCTTGAGGGACCCTCTGTACTTTGCAGGCCCTCTGTAGTGCAGTTATCCATTTGTGGATGCCATCCTCACTCTGGTAGGGAGGGACTATCTTGTTCAGGTTCCTATGATCATGCGTATATTCTCTAGCTCTAGGGACACTGTTGCTGCCACCATGGGGCTCTAGCCTCAACCTTCTTGAAGCTCTCTGAAGCTCTAGGGATTCCCTGTCTAAGGCCAATTGTTCCCTCTTGACTCTGAGTTTGGTCCTCTAATACTCAAGTAACTGACACTTCTTCTCATAAGAGGAGCCCCTTTTATGAGAAGCAGAGGTCCCTAGTGAAGTACCAGAAGGATTAGATTCCTGTGAAGGAGATCTTGATCTTCTGGGTAAACTGTGTACTCTCCCTGGTGGAGTAAAGAGAGGCCTTCTCCCACACCTGAAGGAAGAGTTGGGGTTTCTAGGTTACAATCATCTTGATCCTCTGGCCAGTGTTTGAGTCCAGCTCATAGAAGTGTTCACTTCCAGGTCTGTCCTCATCTCCTGCCCCACCCAACTCGCCTGCCTCATCAGAACCTGGGGTCTTTCTGAGTTCATCAAAAAGCAAAGTCTCTATGAGACATTGGGGTCTTGCATTTCTCCCTGTCCTCGGTTTTCTAGATGCACACATATTTCTCAATTCTTGAAATGAGAGATGGTCATACTTAGTTGGCAGAAAGCCCCTGGCTTCTGGCCTAGAAGACATACTAGTGTTATGTGGTATAGGCACCCACCTAACCTAGTGGGAGCTACTAAACCTGCTTGAGTTGGATAAAGGGTGTGCTAGACCCTTGACTTACCCAACTCTAAGTTCAGTAGAACTTAATTATTCCTTTCTTGATTTGTATGTACCTATTACTTTTAGTGGTTTTCAGTTAATCACTCAATGAGATTTATCGGGTAAAACAATAGCAAGCTTGAATCCCAACCGCTGCACACCAATATGAGAATTTGGCCTAGTATAGGCTGACCACTAATTAAAGTGGGCACCTTGTACCAGTCCAAACAACCCTTATTGATGATTAGGTTAAAGACAACCTTTATGGAACGCTATCCTAGTGGAAGCTGTGGAGTGCAGCCTTCAGGCTAAGTCTCGAAGGAATGTAAAGCAGTTTGTTTTACCAAATCAGAACTTCCTGAATGACCTAATGAAAGGAGAACCACGCAAAAGATATAAAACAAATATGTATTTATTACTAAACATTCTCTACTAACCTCTTTATGAGATTAGAGCACAAAACACACAATATTAAATCACTAGAGCGACAGTAAATAGCACAATACACAGCAGGCTCCAGGGGGAGACTGAACCATAGAGTGCCTAGAGCACGTAGAATCGCTGGGACCCCAAAGAACCAATCCAATGTAGTGACATAGGGGACTCACAGAGGACTTGTGCAGTGTGTGAACACAGGCACGAGCTCCATACAACCGTATGGGAAAGCCGCAGTGGAAATTTAGAGTTTAAAGACACTTCGGAGAGGACTTTAAGCAAACCCTTTGGAATATACAAGGTTCTAAGGCCAGCACCCTTGTGAGTACTGAGATACCAGTGTTACCTATTCCAGAGGAGCCGGTGCATAGGGGTCAAGTGGTGTCGGAAACCTCCGTCGTTTTCAATGGCGTGATGCTGAAAGGTGCAGCTGCCGGGAAGATGAAAAGTGTCTAGTGGATTCCAAGCCTGGATCCAAGGTGAGAAGAACCTGAAAGCAGAGGGGACAGAGTCTGGATCACTTCAGGATGACCAGGGGCACGAAAGACGAATGCCCACCGATGTCAGGGGCTTCATGTGGGAAGATAGGATGCTTGACTCTGCAGCCACTGGGACCAGGAGACGTTGATGATGACCAAAGTCCAGAGGGGAGCTGTCCCACGAAGGATGTCGAGTACTGGGGGGTCAGTGCCCGGATCGAACACCAACAAGCCTTGGCAACTGCAACCCATGCGGGCAGAGGAAACAAGTTACGGCCAGGACCAGCAAGGTCCTGGGGACTCTCAAAGCAATGGAGAGTCAGGGCACATCTGGAGCAACCAGGAAAGCCCAAGGAAAGTCAAAGTTACCTTCACAGGGACCCACAGGCCAACGGACCAGGGATTGTGAAGGGACCTCGAGCTGAATCACGAAATACCAGGCCACGGAACACTTGTGGAGTGTAGGCCGGAAATCTTCAGTGGAAATACTGCTCGGGGTCAGGACTACACTTAGTCCAAAGCACAGCCTCAGAGATCGCCAAAAAGCATATGGTGCTGCAAAAGTACAAGGTGCACAGGGGTTTGGGTGGCACTGTCCCCACGAGGGATACGGGTCTCAGGTTTGCTGAGAACTGATTGACCTTAGGGACACCCGGGAACCCGCCTCCTGTGTTGCAGAAATCTTCGGAGTCCTCAGGAGCTCGGGAGATTTAAACCGGTCGGATGCATTAAAGGTGCCTGCCTTGCAGGGGAGAAACTCCTTTACTCCAAATGAGATTCTTCAGTCATCCAGCTTAGTGTAGATCGTCGAAGTACTTGGTTTCTATAGCAGAGTTTAGTCCAGGTAAAATGTAAAGTACTACAGTCAGGGGTTGCTCATTTATACCCAAGGAAGGGGTGGGACAAACTCTGGGAACCCCCCTATGGGAGTGTCAGAACAGAGGAGTGGCTACACCCATGTCCTTTGTCCACTTTCGCACCAGAGCAGGAGCAAACGGCTTCTGCAACCGGTTTGAACTGGACTACGCACAGGGACACCAAATGTGCCCCCAGTGCAGACTTCAAACACTCTCAGAGTGCACCCACCCAACCCCAATATATTAAATTCTGTCTCTGAGGTGGTCACACCTCCCTGTGACAGGAAACCTATTGTCAAGCCTTACCCTGCTCGAGCTTGGCTCAGCAGCAGGAGGGCAGACTCATATCTGTGGCTGGCAGCATCCATTTTGTGATGCCCAGGTAGAGAAAGCTGGTACTGGGTATACCGGTGTGTCACATAAGTCCCTCTAGAAGAGTGGAATCATACCTCCCACACCAGTTACTGGTGTGGAGGTATGATTCAAAGGTGTTTGGCACCAAACACGACATGTTTCTAAGCAGCCGTTTTAAAGTTAGCATTTACAGCAAAGTTATAATGCACTTAAATATATATGGTTGGCTGCATCACAAACAACCCTGGAAAATAGGTTCCGAAGGCTGCAGGGGGGCTCTGCTCATGCAGGGACACCCTCTCACATAAAACCCAGCCCCCTGCCTTCAGGATTGATAAGGCCTGCCATAGGGGTGACTGATAGGTTTATATGTGCAGTGACTTAGAATAGATATAGTGAACCTATATCTAAGTAAGGGATGCATGCACCACCTTACACAGGCTGCAATAGCATACCTGCGGTGTCAGTTTGAGTGGTCTCCCAGGGGTGGCATAATACATGCTGCAGCCCCTGAGAGCCCTCTGGGGTACCTATGCACTGGGTAGATAGTATACCATATACTAGGGACAGATAAGGGTACCCCAGTATCCAATCTGGAGTGTGCCTAAAGTACATGCAATCAATTTAGTAGAGAAATAAGCTAGACTGGGGTCCTGGATAGCAGGATCCCAGTCTGTCTAAGTCAAAAACAGTGATACATCAGCAAACAGTGGGGGTAACTATTAGAAGCATATCCTACTCTCCTACAGTAGGGATCTACTGTTTTTTATTTCACATCATCATTAGTTAGCTTTGGAAAAAATACAATTAAAAATGAAGCTGGCTCAATGTCTAGATATTTGTTACATGGATTCACTGGGAATATTCCCAGAGGCCCAAATACCGAGCAATGAGTCGAGAAAACCTAAATACCATTTCTCAAGTTGGTTGGTCTCTAAAAAAGGGTGTAACCTGAGAAGTGTGACTAAGAATCCTCCACAAGAGCCATGGCATATGTAATGCATGCAAAGTTGAATTTTGTGCTTGAAAAAATATATAAATAGAGTTGCACGTAAAATAGAGTTTTGTGTTTGGGATTAAAGAGTCTAAAGAGATAAATGAAATCCGAAAATTAGCAGGCCAGAAAATATGTTGCAGTTTATTTAAAACCCTTCGCATGGGTCATTAGCAATACAACTTGAGACACAGTAAATTAAAAACTTGGTGGCGCCTTGCCTGTTTATCATCACTGTGCTTGGGCAATCAGGTGTAAAAATATGGTAACTTAGCTGATCAATCCTAATGAAATAGTATCTCAGACTGTAAAACCCGATGGATATCTACAGCTTCTACCACAGATATCGTTTAGTAACCACCTACTGCAACCGGACCCAGAGGAAAATGCCTGCCTGCCTGCCTGCCTTTAGTGTGTTACCTGAAAACACTGGAAGTATTTAGAAACAGGCTCAACTGAGGTAGCAGGAGCTCTAAACAAGCATTGGCAATGCCAATCGGTCTCACCATATGTTTAATTTTTTTGTATTTGTTGCACATAGAAAATGTCATAGAGATTTGAGGGATAGCGCTGCTGTGGCTGTCCTCGCATAGCACTGCATGTATATGAGGGCTCACACCTTTTTCACTTTATCAACATGACTTATTAACTTGACACGCTTGGATGAAAAACAAAACAGTGCAATAAAATATAATCTTGAAAAAGACAGAAATACAGTAAGCAGCTGCTAATAAAACAAGCATTGGCATAGTCAATAGGTATCGCTTTTGGGACCTTGTAAGTGTTTAGTTACATACCACAATATCCATGGTGCAACAACATAAACTGTTGCATGGCTAAACACTTATAAGGTCCCAAAGGCAAGACCTATTGGCTATGCCAATGCTTGTTTATTTTTAGTTACCAATCAATTTCAATTCAATTCAATATTGCTTTATTTCGATTTTGGTTGCAAATCATAAAAGCATACAAAACAAGTCATACATATATACATGAATAAATACAATCAAATACCCATTTATAATACAATTTTTTAAAAATACAATATTTACAGAATAAAAATATTAAACGATTGGCAACCTGCAAATTGAATTTATACAAATGTCTGAGCATTACTTATTGCAATATTAAGATTCAGGTTTCAGTATTATACAGGGAGGAATCTTAGGTCAAACTGTGGCGGACAACACATTTAAGGAAGCTTGCCACTAGAAAAACCAACCGCTCATCCTGTAATAATTGTAAAAAAAGCAATGCTGGACGGTATTGTATAAGGCCAGTGCTCCTTAATATGGGTATAAGCCCTTTTTTCCTAGGATTATTATAAAAAATACAGAAAAATAAAATGTGGGCGGTAGATTGTAACGAGACACCATCACAAGGACAAGGGGGGAGTGCTTTTGCTTAGTTATTTCTAGTAGGAAATGCGACCAGTCTATAAAAGAAATTCATTCTGAACCTTACCAACAGATGGCGTTCATAACTCGAGGTATTATAAGTGAGGTACGGCTGTATAGTCGGTTCCGCTTGTATGAGCAAGGAATGAGTAACAGAAGGTTTGGTAATCTCACTCATCAGTCTCAAAGCCTCTAGATGGGCCAAGCATTTCTTTTTTAGAACCTTTCGCGGTACCTCGCGAATTAGGGAGGGGTTTAAGTAGTATTGATCCCACCCCAGATCATGGAGAAATCTCGCTATGTATCGCAGCCACCTTGAGTTATTAGCGTTATCCATTTTCAAGCAATCAGAAAGAATATGCTGGGTAAAGGTTGCCTTATCTGAGGTCCAAATCCTATGCCACAGTAACAGTGGTTCAGTTTTTGCTAGGTCCATAACATATGAAAGACCTAGCTCAGTGTGACAGGCAAAAGTACCCGAGCTACCAGGAACTCCTAGAAGATACCTTAAAAAGGAGTTTTCTAACCTTTGAATACTATCAAGAGCAACAAAACCCCAAAGACCAGCCCCATACAGGGCCACGGAGAGACATTTGGCTTTATATATCTTTATCATTTCCGGGGGCGCTCTCTTTCCCAGCTTTCTGGCAAAATTGGTTAAGGCAGCTGTGGTCCTTAAAAAGAGGAGTTTACGTGTTTCCACGGCTGCTCTCCATGAAAGTTTGTGGTCTATTGTTATGCCCAGATATGAATATTTGTCAGTAATCGCTATTTTTTCATTGTTGAGGTAAATCCCCCTCATTTTGTTTTTACGACTCGATCCCACCCTCATAACAAAGGTTTTACTGATATTTTTTTCAAATCCAGACCAGCCATAAACTTAGAGTATCTATCCAGATTCTTTTGCAATTCAATGGGGGTGCGGGCTAGTATACCTGTATCATCCGCATAAAGGAGTGTGGGAATTGGGCGATTTTCCACCATTGGAAGGTCTTGGCAATCCTTCACCATCTCACTTTCCAGCCCATTCGTATACAAAGTAAAGAGGAAGGGTGCCAAGACACATCCTTGCCTCACCCCTCTTTCTACTGGAAACTCCTCCGTCAGCTCTCCCCCCGTCCCATAGCGGACTTTTGCTGTGGCATTTGAGTAGAGTTCTCTCAGGAACGATGGTGCCCCCATATCGATCAACAGAGACCAAAGTTTGTAGTGGGAGACACAATCGAACGCGGATGATAAATCCACATAGACCATATAAAGGTCTCCGCCTTTGATAGAAACATATTTATCGATCAGGAGGGAGAGGTTTAAGGCCTGCTCGATGGTCCCTAGGCCTTGACGAAACCCATATTGTAGGTCTGAAATAATTCTGCCTTCATCTGCCCAATCTTGTAACAGTTCTAAAATGACTCGACCTGCCACTTTACCAAGGGAGTCTAAAAGTGAGATTGGGCGGTAGCAAGGAACAGACCCTATGTCCCCTTTTTTAAATATGGGAACTAACACGGATTTCGACCAAGATTCCAATAAGCCAACGTTACAAGTTGCATTCAGGACTCTGGTGAGAAGGGGGGTCCATAGATCCATTTGGGCTTTGAACAGATCAATTGGGACGCCATCAGGACCAGGCGCCTTCCCATTTTTGCTGACTTTCAGAGCCTGTGCAATTTGTGTCGTTGAGAACTGGAGGTCGATAGGGTTAGAGCTGGATAGATCATTAGGTCTAGGGTCCCTTAAGTTTTGAAAGTCCGGGCTAAGAGAAAAGATCTTGGTGAAGTGTTGGACCCAGTCTTTCTCTGCTATTGCTACCTCAATTTTCGGGAGCTTATTGTTGTCTTTTAAAAAAGGAGATTTGACCACTTCCCAGAAAGCAGCCGAGTTCTTGTAAATGCAGCTTTCATGCAGTTGGTCCCAAAGTTGGTTTTTTAATTCCCTTTTCCTCGATTTGAGTGCTAGGTTATATATCTTCCGTAGATCTTTTACCTCTTGTGGGATCCTAACTGATTTCTGCAGGACAGTTTTTAGATTAGAGTAGGCCACCGTACATGCGTGGTTAAACCAACCCTTTTTCTGTCTGGATTCTTGTTTAATTTCAATCCACAGTGCCTCTTTTATTATTTTTAAGATTGCCTCAAAGTTGGTAATAATGTCTTGATCGGATATGTCCGAGCTAAGACATTTTGTGAAATGAGGGAAAGCCCTTACTACCACTTGCTTTATTATTTCTGCGGGGTCTATTCTCCCCCATTTCAGGGCATAACCATTTATTCTGTTTAGGACCAGATTGTTTTGTGCTAGAATGGAACTATAACCACTCCTTCTATTCTAGGACAATGGCATGGAAATACTAATTGGAGTGTGATCACTTAATGGGATTTTATGTGAAGTGAACACTGCTTCTATCAACATATCGCCATTTGAGACCAAGATATAATCTATGACTGTTTGGTGTCCCCTCCCATGAAATGTTGGAATGAGTAGCAAATCTTCCTTATTAATATTGTTTGCTATTACTAGATCTAGATCAAACAATATGTCATTAAGGAGGTTGCCTAAAGTGCAATGCCTAAAGTGAATGATTGGGTTACTGGTTTCATCTACAATCCCACAGATACCATTTCCCCCAGAGATACATGGGCCCAGGTTGAAGTCCCCCCCCCAAATAATTGTCACATCCTTGGCAGCCTTTCTCATGCAAGCTAGTAATGTAGATTGAATCAGAGTTCCCGCATTCAGTGCATCAAGATCTGTGAGATTATTATAAAAGTTTACTACAAGGAAATTTTCCTTGTTGTTAAGGCATAACCTCAAAATCTGGAAATTTGGGTCTAGTTTGATAGATACAACTTTAGTCGTATTAAGGAGGTTCTTAACATAAATTGTCAGGCCTCCTTTCGCTCTGCCTGAGGTAGAGGGTTTGGCGGGTGAGAAATAGGTCTTAAATCCCTCCATATGTATCACATCACATGCCCAGGTCTCCTGTAATGCTATGATGTCAAAATTAGGGATAAAGTCTATCCATTTATCATTGGTCACTTTCGCCCGTTGCCCTGCCACATTCCAAAATAAGACAGAGATACGGTGTTTATTCTCATCCCCTTTATGTCCCCCATTATCTGGTTTCAGTCTATTATCAGTTCTAGAGTTGTAGTCCTGTTTGGTAGGGGAAACTAAGGGAGGGTAATTTTGGCCTGCAATCAAAGTCGCTGGAACATTCACTGTGTCCTTCAAGCAGGCTTGCTTTGGGCATTGGGTAAGTGAGGTGCCATTTGAGAAATGTTGCTCAATGGTCATCGATGGGACCTTTTGTGGACTGACAGAACCATTTTTAGCTAAAATCCCTGAATCAAGTCAGTCAACACCCTCCATGCCTGAGAAAACAGCATAACGATTATAAAGCGGAATGGAATAATTGGGTTGCTGAGGACAAAAGGGCCTGGGATAGCCTTCCAGATTTAAAGGCGGATGCCTAAACCAATCATTCTGATTTCGGAAAGGGGGTTCTCTATGATTTCCAATGGACTGAAACAATGGTCGAGCGTTAGTTACCGGGGGCCTATTTACCAATCAGATGTATAAATAAAAAGAAAAAAATTGCCTGCATCACGGTGTGCATGCCTACGAAATGATGCTAGTGGCCACGTCATAGGCTTTTTTTGTAATTCTTCGTTAGCCATGCTGCATGATTTCATAGATGCTGCACAGCATGGCTAAAAACCATTGGAAAGTCTAATAGGTCCCAAATGCGAAACCTATTGACTTTGCCAGTGCTTGAACAGGTCTTGCATTAATGAATGTTTGAGTTATTGGTGCACGAGCAGAGGCGCCACAGTTACATCCGTTTCAATTTCACTTTCAGAACGTCATCTCCGGAAGCATCGGATTTGACATTGCACTGATGCAAAAAACACTAAACAAAACTGCGTTCGCCATGTTTGTTCTTGCATAACAAGGAGTGGAAAATTGGCATTTTTCAAAGAGCGGTGGTTACAGAAGTTTACTTCTGCCTAAATAAATGGAGGGCATAACTTGTTACATTATTGAAAAAATATATATGGAACACTTACCTTTGTAAAGAAACAACAAAATGTCACAAGGTTTTACGTACAGTTATGTAAGTACAGATTACCATAAAACACGTTGGCAAAATCTAATTGCTAATCTGTACTTACATAACTGTACGTAAAACCTTGGGACATGTTGTTGTTTCTTTGGATCTTACCCAGTCCCTATTGTATTTAGTAGGGTACCTCCCTTCCTTTGTAACACTTACCTTTGTAGACAGGTTTTGAACTATGCCAGGCTCGTTTAAACAATCGAGCAACCTGACTTTGTACTAATTGTGACATCTTTGTAATGAGAAAGCAGGACACTTTTATAGTGTTTCCAAACCTTCGGGTACTACCATACGATAGAACTTCTTTTTTCTCAAATTTAGTTCTTGGTTTCACGTTCAAAAAGTGAAAACGAAATTCTGTTTTATATAAACACACCTAAACCAGTGTAAACATCATATGTGCTTCTTTACTTTGTATAAAAACTGCAAAAAATGTATTTGATAGATTAATTTTCACTGGTGCCAAACTGTACTTTATATGTTCGTTACTAGAATAGTTGTCCTCTTTAAACCCACATGAGTTACTTTGGAAAATGAACAGTAAATTCCTTTCGGAGGAGGGCCCGTCCGGTGAATCAGACACCCGTTTCTAAAACATCTTTACTAAGATGGGCGCACAACACGTCATGCGTCACGAGCGGTGTCTGCAATGGAAGTCGCTCACAATATTACTTACTCACTGTTTTCCTAGTGATGTGTCTCGCGCCTTCTAGGGCTCGTAAACCGGAGGTTGAGCAGCGAAGGACAACGGGGCAAGAGCAAGACCAAACCCCAAAAGGATTACAACAACACTAAGCGATGAGAGCCACCTACTTTGTGCACTTTGAGAAATCAAATTACTTCCACAATCCAATAACAATTATTCAGACACTCGACTTGGAAAGGCCCACAGCGAAAGCCACTAAAATTAGAAATTATATACAAAACCCAAGTTCTTAATTAAAAATACTGGGTCTGTTCTCTAAAGATTCGAGTGCCATATCCCTAGTTCTTAGTTAAAGACACTAAGACACTAAGTCTATTCTTCAAACAAATTCAAGTTCCATACTTCCTACCTCTGAAGTCTTGCCAGTGCTGCCTCATCGGTCAGCTTGCCACTTAATTGCAGGGTGAAATACCCTAAATTTTCTCTGTATAATACTTCTGTGTTGTCTTTTTTGGTTCATCTTCAGGAATTTTGAACTGAGAAGTATTATACAGAGAAAATGTAGGGTATTTCACCCTGCAATTAAGTGGCAAGCTGACTGATGAGGCTGCACTGTGTAGTAATAAGTCACCACACATGTAAGGTTCCAAGAACATTTATTAGGTTCTCAAGATAACAAGTGCTCCCAGCTTGGCGGCTTCAAATCTCATCAACGTTCTAACCCACACTCCAGGATGTAGCGCGGATCATACCAAGGGAGCAGGGATGGAAGGGGGGAAAGAAAGAGGGAAAGGAGAAGAGGGTAAGATTACAACACACCTCCCTCACTATGGAAAAGGTGAGAGGAGGAGAAACAGAAAGGGACACCAAGAGGTGGGTGAGGTACGGGTGGAGGAGCAGGGTAGAGGGTGATGGAAAGGTAGGGCAGAGCAGCAAATGGGTGTGGGGCGTGGAACCCTTTAATATGGATAGGATGGAGGAACTGAAAAGACTGCCCAATAACAGTGGTACAGAGACTCTGAACAGTTTGTTTTCCAATGAACATGACAGGAGAAAGATGCATATTTGCCCCTACAGCATGTCCTGTAATGATTTCCTGAAACTCTGTCACATATTTATCTGAAGAAGGCGATATAATGTTCTTAACAGTGCATATAGAATTCAGCTAAACTTATCAGGTTACGTCAACCAAGCATTTAACAACAGTAACCGGCTGGTGCAACTAGAGTGTGCAACTTTATGGCGTGGGGAATCCAATTCAGTGGATGCACGAGGAAGAGTTTGATGCATCCTGACATGTGTGGAACACACGTGAATGTATCACCACCTTTCCACCCTTGTCCCCCCTGTGCCTGAGGTTGCCACACCGTCTATTTCTCCCATGGATACCTAACTCCTCATGCTGGAATTGCCACCGCCTTCCGGAAGATTGAGAATGGCTGCACTGTTCTTTTCCCTAGGCAGCAGCTATGGCCAGGACACCCATCCCCGCAGACTACTTCTGATAAAATGAGTCTCTCTTTCCTTGTCCTGATCCATGGCTGGATTGGACCTTCTTCTGCTCTCATTTCCCTGGCCATGCAATAATACAACCTTTATAGCATTTAGTTTTAAGCAGTCCCGGTTCATTGGCATGAGCCTCATCAGCTTTAAGTATGTCCTCCTGTTCCCTCTTGGGCTTGCCATAATGGAACTATCTGTGACTTTAGTGGAGATCCTTTAAGATTACTCTGCATTTTCTCACTTCCCCTCTCCATAAAACCATAAACAAACCTTAGTAAGTATACATCTTTGTTCTCTCCTTTTGACTCCATGTAACTCGCACCTTTCACTCTTTCCAGATCATCGTTGTCCATCTACTCCTCTGACACCTTGGTCCTGAACCCAGCCCACTTGATTCTTTTCCGCCTCTCAAAGCGATTGGGCTGGTTGATTTTATACATCTGCCCTTCTTGTTCTTTGGTTGTGGAATTTACGCACTCCACCCCACTTCCAAATTTTACATCTGACTCAATTTTTTGTTCCCTACAGTCCAGCCTCTCTATTTTCTTACGTATTTCTCTTTCCTCCACCTGACTTTGATATGTGTTTTTTTTCTTGATGCGTTCGTCCCCAATGGCTTCTCTTCCATACTTCTTTGTACTTGCAGTTCTTTCAATCGCTGTATTACCCTTGGTTAGCTGCCAGCAAACATTGACCATTTCACCTCCAATATCTTGTTTGCCTTGACTACGTGTCTGCTCATCCTTGTGTCCTTTTATCTTTACCTCTATAGAAATCCTCAACTTCTGTGGATATTTCCACTCTAGCCTGTTGATAACATCCTTCGTTATGTATATAGTACTCCTGTCTTCTTTGCGTGACCCGAACAAATATAGTTGAACTTTGCGGTGTGCACTTCTAGCGTTGAGCTGCGACTCCATTCTTTTATTTTCAGACACTTCGCCATTTATCCTTGCCCAGTTCACTCCTTGCTTACTGCCCCTATATTTACTTAGACTCTGACTATCTGCCGTTGCCTGGTCGAAGTCATTTGTACATTTTTTCCTTGTTCCACGGCTGGAGTCGGCCTGTGCCGTTGAGCGCCACACTTTCCCACCTTTACGGCTTGAAGATTTACACATATCCCTCTTTACTCTTGTGAATATGGATTCCCTCTTCGTTCTCTTACTAATCATGTCCTCTTTTCTCGCTCCGGCATCGGCACAGGCTCTTTCTCCACGTTTTTTGTCTATTCTTTCATCCTCTCCATTCCTCAAGGATATTTCTTTGAGCATTATGAATTCCCCCACTTCTGCTTCACTAGTCTTCTCTTTCTTCTTCACTACCCTTGACTCCCCTACAACAATCGCAGTCTGTGGAGCATTCTCCTTTAACACCTCCCATTTACTAAGATCCCGACAGTTGTTACGTGTCATCTTACTCACTTGGTCTGTTTTTATGGGGTTTCCTGTACATCCAAATTTCTTTTGATCATCCCCCTCTAGAACAGATCTCTCTTCTACAGAAATGTAAACTTGGATCCAAGTGCTTCTCTTCATGTGACCTCGATACATCTCTCTTCTACCTTCCAAGCTAATGTTGAATTCAGAGTATGTTACCAGGGACGTGTCTGCTTCTTCCAATGTACTCTCTAGTTTTACTTCCAATTTCTTTCTCCTCTTACTTTTGCTTATTTCATCGTGAGGTGACCCAGTGTCTTCTTTATTGTCAATTTTCCCATCAGCCATGTAGTTCATATACACCAGTGCCGTTACCTTAACTTGCTCTATTCTTTTGAAATCTCCAACTTCCTCGACTACTGTGTTCCACAGTGTAAGCCCCTTTGTTAATTGCTTGCTATGTTCTTCTAAAACTTGCATGACTTTTCCAAATAAATTCCTGTCTTCTCCCTTACTGATCTCTTTTCCCATATTGTTGTCGACTCTCCATCCAATGGCTCCTATACAGCGTAGCAACCTTTCTACTCTCTCCTCTGGTGTAAAAGGCTCTTTCATTTCCTCAAGGATGGCCAAATCATTGTTAAAATGTTCCTTCCATTTTCCCCATCCTGCCCACTTGACACCAGGTTTCTTACTCAATGACTCCGGAAGTGTCAACTTAAACATCATGCAGTTATCCATTAAGAAGTAGCACTGGGTAGCCTCTTGACTATGGGATTTAACGGTGCTGCTTTGGTTATCCAGTTGGGGGTCAGTTGAAGGAGAAGCGTAGGTAAGTTATGCTCTCACGATATGGACTGTTAAATTGAATTAAAGCTTTGCCTATAAAGTTATCCTGCGAGTCTACTGCTATTTATTAATATATTCATAATAGTCACCATGGTACTTCCCTCTTTGACCTGTATATTACTCGTACCTCCAACCAGGTGCGCTTCCTTGCATCTGTGTCAAAAAGAAAACTCCACCTGGGGCTCACTTCGCTCCCTGCCCCTCTGAGTTTTCCTCACGCAGTTTCAACCCACTGCCTCGGTACATTTATCTTCAACGACCCCAAGGTCAGACACTCTCTATATTCCTCTGCAAACTCCACGCGCAGTTTCCAAGCGCTGACTCAGTCGCTAGTGACAACAGGGATTAAACTCTTTCTCTGCTCCTTTCAGACATTTCAAACAGCAGAGGTGCTGCCTTAGTGAATTTACGATAGTGTGAACCCCGGTTCACTGCACCTCTTGTTCCTCTGCTCTTAACTCATGCAGTTATGACGCACTGCCTAGATCGGTTTCAACGGTTTTGTGTTCACCATGTTCCCCTCACCGCTCCTCACATTTTTTTTTCCACAGGCTCACTATAAATTGAGAGTTATCAAAATTGGGTCCCCTTCAGTTAATCTTCCTGACCTTTATCTAAACAAAACTCCCGAATTCTGGTAAACTATTACTCACTCGACTCAGATCATTTGTTGAGTTTGGAGAGTCCCGCTTCACGATGCTGCCACTCTCTCTTACCTCGAGCGCCAGACACGCCGCCTCAGTTCAGTTTCTTGTGTAGAGACAGTGAAGCGGCTCTTTTCCCCGCTCCGCTCCTTTCTCCTCACGCAGCGTCATGCGCTCCCCTCATAGACTGGTGAGAATCCCTCATAATCCTTCTTGGGTAATGTTTTCCTGTACCCAAAACACTTTCACGGGGACACTATACGTAGCCTGAGTAAGCCTTAACCTTCCTTCCTTTTCATCAATATTCATACAGGAACATAAGGTTGACCGCGAAGTCCTCTTTCTTTTTCCACGGTTTAAGCACTGGAACTTCCCGTCGACAACTCTGCAGATACTTGGAGCAAGACCCGCTACGTCTTCTCCCTCATGAGTTTCGACTGTCTCTCACGTCCCGCATACCAGTCCACACAGACTTTGGAGGGGACTTGAAACGCTCACCCTCGACTTCTTCTCCTGCTGAGATAGCCGATCACTGCCACGGGCGGAACAGCTCTCACACCGTCACGCTGTGCTCACTCCGCCGACGCTGCCTGCTGCCGTCTCACTTCACTGAAACATTCAATTACCGCTGGACTCACGACAAAGATGCCAGCTGGAGGATCCACCAACTCCTGTCAAACTTGACACGGAAGAACAAAATTCCTCTGTTTCACACGGCACGAGCTCACCTTCATCGAGACCACACACCTTGCTTCCCTTGCGTTCCAGATGTGCGTACTTCACGTCCCCGAAGGAAACACCTCGATGAGTTCAGCTTTAATCAATACATCCGCTGTTCCTGTGACCTTCCTTCTTTCACTGGGTAAGCCTTCATTTCAAATGGTAATCTCCGCTCAAGCATCAAGTTGCTCCAGGGGGGAACACTACGCTGACCCTGGCTCAGCTCCTCCCCCTCGTCGCCAAACAATGTAGTAATAAGTCACCACACATGTAAGGTTCCAAGAACATTTATTAGGTTCTCAAGATAACAAGTGCTCCCAGCTTGGCGGCTTCAAATCTCATCAACGTTCTAACCCACACTCCAGGATGTAGCGCGGATCATACCAAGGGAGCAGGGATGGAAGGGGGGAAAGAAAGAGGGAAAGGAGAAGAGGGTAAGATTACAACACACTGGCAAGACTTCAGAGGTAGGAAGTATGGAACTTGAATTTTTTTGAAGAATAGACTTAGTGTCTTTAACTAAGAACTAGGGATATGGCACTCAAATCTTTAGAGAACAGACCCAGTATTTTTAATTAAGAACTTTCAAGGCGACTGTGATGTTTCCTTTTACATACAGTACAGATACAAAGTTAGTGCTTTATTGAGTTCAGGGAATTCACAGTGGTAGAGAACAGTTGCCATTGGCTCTTAAACATAGAAAATCGGAGAATCAGGGTACACCCTATTCATAGTCCATTTCATAATATATATATATTTTCTTTTCTCAGATTAAATGGTTCACAGAGAGACCACTATCTCAAAACTGGAGACTCTTCGACCGCATCTAGGAAAATCTTTTTGATTCAAAAACACGTTTGCTAAACTAGGTGAGCGAGCATTTATGATTACTCTACTTTTTGGGGGCAGGTGATAGCGGTCTGTCACTTAGCCCGTGTATATATATATTGGAGATACTGAATGAATCATTTTGTTTTTAGATTGATCCCAAACGAGACGGTACAAGTCAAGGGGTGATATAACTAAGATTGGCTGAACCTTTATGACATAACAGCTTTGATTTTACATAAAGGTGAGGGTATGCTGGGGATACCAGTTAACTGAACGTGATTTCGAGGGGAGATATATGTTTTTCCCAATAAAATATTTGGCACTTACATATTGTTTTTCATGAATACCATGACAATAATGGTTTAAGATTCTAGATATTTCCCACTCAGGAGGGGTTGCTCTGTTCATGGTTCTCAACTTGATGGTAGTAGTTGGTAGAATGGTATATATGCAGACATTGCTTTAGATTGTCATATAGGCAGGGCAAGACGAGTTACTGTCAAATGAATCATCAAATGTAAGAATAATAATGTATTTATTAGCGAATTGTTAGTTATTGTTCTTTTTTCTTTACTTTCTACAGCCTTGATGATGTCCCAATTGGGACGAAACGCGTAGGCTGTAATTTGACCATCAACTGAACTGTATGGATATTATTGAAACATCTTTGAAGAATATCACTTGAAGTGTGAAAATAATAATAAAAAAACGAAAGAAGAAGCAAGCCTGCTGTAAAGAGTTTCTTTTTTGGACTAATTATGTCTACATATGACTATTGAATGATCATAGTGATGATATAAGATACTCCTTGGGTTTTGTATATCAAACCCCAAAAGGAGCAGGAATGTCTGAATTATGACTTCATTTATAGGTCTGGGAGGTCTAGAAGGTACCGGGGGAGGGGGGGGTTCTTGGCAGATACAGCCCCTGTAATCTTTCTCCTATAAATTCTATAATGGTTTCATCGCCCTCTTGCAATCTGTGGTGCGCTCCGATGCCCGCCTGGATGGGTCAGCGCTATAGAAATATTATAAATAGTATAATACAAAGGCGGTAGTAATCATACCACTCACCGTTGCCTCCGGTTTTATGTATTTGTAGAAATGCATGGCAATTATATGGCGCAAACCTAGATATGAAATAACATGTGGTTTAGACGTCACCGTAGGTTTTTCTGCTCGTTGTGACTGACGTTGACCATATGCTGCATGGTATTTCCGTGATGTGAGGTAGAAAATAAATACAGCATCGCAAAGGCAGTGATGAGGGTGTCTTTGTGCATTTGTGGCAGGACCAAAAATTAGATCGCACACGAAAATTAATATAATGCTGTTTCTTCATTTATCGTCACCATGGATATATGTCGATCGAAGGGAGCGAGTAGTGGGCTTGGGTGTCCAATAACATAAAACGCCTGCTGAGTAGCATGTGGACAGATGAAATGTAAAAATATATGTTTTGGAAAACCGCACACAAAGTGAGAAGAAACTTTAGAATGCAAATTGTTAAATCAATACTCAGTGTGGGACAGCAATCTCAAATCCCAAATACCGAGGCAGAGTTTTCAACAACAGTACATTAAAGGGGATCCTCGTCAAAGCATGGAAGTTATTGATCGGCCGTTACACCAGAAAAGTGATTAAAATAATATTACTGTTTGCCATGCTCTGCGCTGCCCCCACTCCAGGCTTGATTTAGTTATTAAATGGGGGTGTGGGACATGAAAGAGCTAAGTGAGATGCCATAAAAGTAACAAGGCCATGAAAGTGATCGCGGAGACGCGTTCTGTGGTGTGGGAGGAGCGGAGCAAGGCGCTGTAAGGGCATATAGCGGCGCCGCGAAAGTGAAAGTAATCGCGACTGGAAGGGTGCCCGTGAGATGGCACCTGCGCTCATAAGCGCTGGACCGCAAGCTCTAGGCCACCACCAAATGCGTGTGGCAGCATTTTTTAAGCCATCACTAAAATTCTCGCCAGAGCAGCGCATTCGGTGACTCGGGCGAAACCTAAAAATGTGTATTTCCAGCTGGAATGCACAGCACCATCTCCACCCACCGCTAAGAGAGAGCAAGCAAGCACGAGTAAAAAGGATGACTTAGGCAAAAAAAAAAAACATTGCCCATAGGAGCACTGCGTGTGTATGTGGTATCTTGAGGGATAGCACACGAGAGAGTACCAAAAAATGTGTAATTTATAATAACAAAATACAAACACAGACGCCACACCAAGCACATGCTCCAAAACTATATGTATGTATGCAAGGCTGGCCCAAACTAAACAGCAGCTCAAAAACTATATGCATTTGTACCTGGGAGGCACACAATCAGCAGGGGATGAAACTTTTTGCAGTTTATGAATATTAAGCGCTTGGCATAAATTTGTGCCTTGGACGGGGAGGGATAATTGTTTTAGCAATAGACACAGTGGAAATGCAAGCCTTTTAACCAACAGAAACAATACAGCCCTTTTAACATATGCATGCTATTTTAAAAACGTGTGAAGTACCTAACTGCGGCTCCAAGAAGATGGACAGGGCTACGCAGCTACTTTAAAGTTATTTGTTTCGTTCTGCTTGTAAAGCACACGATCCGAAGAAGACCTGTGAAGTACTCGGTGTGGCTTTAACACCAAGCGAAGCAGCAAGTTTGCAAATATGTGTTTGTTTGTACTCCAAAAGCATATAATCAGAAGGAGACCAGTGAACTCCTTGGCTGCGGCTACAACAAAACGGACGTTAAAGAAGGCACCAACTTAGCAGAAAACAAAAAAAAATGCGTTCCTGTGCGCCATTGGAAGCACTCTGTGGGCAGGAGCTGAAACCTTTTGCACTTTATCAACATTACACGCTTGGCTGAAAAACAACACAGCACAAAAATAAATTGTAATGTTGAGTAAAACTATGTATATGTGTACCTGGGAGGCATATGATTATTAAAGGCTGAAACCTTTTGCACTTTATGAACATAACGTACTTGGCTAAAAAACAACAAAGTATGATCAAATGTAATCTTGAAAAAGACGGAAAAATAGCTAGCAGCTGCTAATAAAACAAGCCTTGGCATAGCCAATAGGTCTCGCCTTTGGGACCTTATAAGTATTTAGTTATGCAGCACAATATCCTTGGTGCAATACCATCAACTGTTGCATGGCTAAACACTTATAAGGTCCCAAAGGCGAGACCTATTGGCTATGCCAATGCTTGTTGCTCTTTTTATCGAGCCCTTGGCAGTAAGAATACGTAGTGCTACCTACATTAAACCCCCAATCAGAGACATGTCCAAGATCAAGCTCTTGGTTTACAACATGGTTCTTTATTTAAAAGCAGACAGGACCAATATGGAGTGCGCAATTGAGCTAATTCAGGAGTACAAAAAGGTAGGAGGTTACAAGAACAACCCTGGGAAAACAGAGTATATTTATTTAATGCCTCATCAACTGTGTTGCCTTCTAATCTACAGGACCAAAATAACAGACGCCATTGGTCCGGTATCTAGGGGTGCATGTAACAAATCAGTATTCTGACTGTTTTTTCCATAACTATAAAGCTATACTAGATAAAGTTAAAACCCTGTTGACAAGATGGACAATTCTCCCACTGACATTAATTTGGAAAGTGTCATTAAGAGGTCTATTTTTTTTTCAAATCTTCCCAGGAAAGCTAATGAGTTTCTTTAAGGAGTTAGACGTCTTTATTATCAGATCTGTGTGGAATGATAGGGCTTCGCGAGTAAAGTACTCCATCATGCGTTTAGAAGAAAATCAAGGAGGACTGGGTCTGCCTGATTTTTTCTCCTTTTACCAGGCGGCTTGGTGAGGCACTATCATTCGTAGCGGGAACAACTTGTGTGGGCTAGACAATGCCTTGCTACCTAGAATGGCCCAAGACTAGCAATCCTTAAGATGGCTAAAGTGGTGAAACGGACAAGATATGGACACAGATGCCATGCTAAAGCATTTCTTTCGAGAAAGACAACTGACGTCCAGTCATAAATTCATTTGGCTGCAGGACTGTGAATGTTTAGATAGTCTGAATTTGTGTTTACTTTCTGCATGATACACTTTCAATTTCTACGTACTTTATTTATATGCCAGGTGCTTGGGTCTGCAGATTTGTTCTGGATAGGATTACATGTGTGTGCACTTTAACCATATCTATACGTTCTATATAAGCTGCATTTATTGTTAACACATTTTTTTTCTTAGCTGCTCGCATTTTAGTTTATTATCTCGTTTTGCAGAGACAGGAAATGTATTTGTGCAATGTCACTTCTGCAGTAAGGAAAGTATGTTATATTATGATTGCCTTCAATTATTACGATGTTCCTGCTAAATGCATAAATACATTGTTAAAACAAGCATTGGGCGCGCTGCCGCCAAAGTGAAAGCCCCTAATGTTGATGTTAAGGGTGAACATGCGCTGAGGCTTAATCTCCACATGCACTCTAAGCATTTGGTGTTTGGTCCTCCTGACGTCAAAAGCAGACATGGCAGGAGCCACAAGACGTGCGGCCGAATGGTGCTAATGACCTGTGAAAGACAGATGGCGGCTGCGTGTGTGCACGCTCTAGTGAACGCAAGCGCTAGTCCAGCCGGTAGCACTTTGAAAACTCACCTACTAAATGTCTTGCAGAGCAGCGCATGCGCTGATTCAGCGCGACCTAAAAAACTGTGTGTTTCTGTCTTTGTAGGCATACGATTAGCACAGGCTGTAACCTTTTGCACTTTATGAACATTATGCCAGCTGAAAAAACATCTATGTTTGTGCCTGGAAGGCAGACGGTTATCAAAGGCTGAAATCTTTTGCACTTTATCAAGATGACACGCTTGACTGAAAAACAACACATTACAATAAAAAGCAATAATGTGTGTGTATCTTGAGGGATAACGCTGATGTCTCTGTCCTCTCACATCACTGTGTGTGTATCTCGAAGGATGGGGCTGCTGTCTTATTCCTTGCAGAGAACTGTGTGTGTATGTGGTATCTTAAGGGATAGCGCTGCTGTCTCCTTCCGCCGGAGCACTGCATGTGTATGTTGAAGGATAGCGCTGCTTTCTTCTTCCTGGAGGGATATCACTGCTCTTTCCTTCCTTGCTGAGCACTGCATGCGTATATGATATCTCAAGTGATAGTGCAGCTGTTTCTGTTCTCGCACATCACTCTGTGTGTATCTTGAAGGATAGCTCTGCTGTCTCTGTTCTCACACATCACTGTGTGTGTATTTTCTGAGAGATAGAGCTGCTGTGTCCGTCCTCGCATAGCACTGGGTGTGCATGAAGGCTGAAACCTTTTGCACTTTATTAACATGACTTATTAATACGACACGCTTGGATGAATAACAACACAGTACGATAAAATGTCATCTTCAAAAATATGGAAACACAGTAAGCAGCAGCTAATAAACAAATGTGCGTTTCTGTCTAGAATGCACAGCACCATCTCCACCCACCACTGCGAGGAGGGAGCAAGCAAGCACGAGCAAAAAGGACGGGCAAGCAGTGGCTTAGACAAAAAAAGACATTGCCCATTTGAGCACTGCCTATGTATGTGGTATCTCGAGGGATAGCGCTGTTGTCTCCGTCCTCGCACATCACTGCGTGTGTATGTTGAGGGATAGTGCTGCTGTCTCCCTTCTCACAGAGGACCATGTGGATATTTCGAGGGATGGCGCTGCTGTCTTATTCCTCGCAGAGCACTGCATGTTTATGTGGTATCTTAAGGGATAGTGCTGCTGTCTCCTTACGCCGGAGCAGTGCATTTGTATGTGGTATCTCAAGGGATAGCACTGCTGTCTCCTTTTTTGCAGAGCACTGCTTGTGTATGTGGTATCACGAGGAATAGCTCTGCTGTCTCTTTCGTCGCTGAGCACTGTGTGTGTATGTTGAGGGATAGCGCTACTGTCTTCTTCCTTCAGGGATATCACTGCTGTCTCCTTCCTCACTGAGTGTGTATGTGGTATTATGAGGGATGGCGCTGTTGTCTCTGTCCTCTCACATCACTGCGTGTGTATCTTGAGGGATAGCGCTGCTGTCCTATTTTCGCACATCACTGTGTGTGTATCTTGAGGAATAGCGGTGCTGTCTATGACCTTGTAGAGCACTGTGTGTGTTTCAAGGCTGAAACCTTTTGCACTTTATCAACATAACTTAATAATATGACGCGCTTGGCTAAAAAACAGCACAGCACGAAAAATGCAATCTTGAAAAAGACGGAAAACAGTGCTTGGAGGAAGGAGCAAGCAAGCATGAGCAAAAGGTCGGAAAAGCAGCAGCTTAGACAAAAAAACAGTGCCCATTTGAGCACTGCGTGTGTATGTGGTATCTTGAGGGATAGCGCTGCTGTCTTATTCCTCATAGAGCACTGTGTGTTGTTTACATGGTATCTCGAGGGATAGCGCTGCTGTCTCATTCCTTGCTGAGCACTGTGTGTGTATGTGGTATCTCGAGGGATAGCACTGCTGTCTCTGTCCTTGCATATTACTGTGTGTGTATCTTGAGGGATAGTGCTGCCGTGTCCATCCTTGCATAGCACAGCATGTGTATTAAGGCTGACATTTTTTGGACTTTATCAACATTTTTTTTTAATATGACGCACTTGGCGGAAAAACAATACAGTACGATAAAATATAATCTAGAAAGACGGAAACACAGTAAGCAGCTGCTAATAAGCACAAGCAAAAAGGATGGGTAAGCAGTGGCTTACACAAAAAAAAACATTGCCCATTTGAGCACTGCGTGTGCATGTGGTATCACGAGGGATAGGGCTGCTGTCTCCGTCCTTGCACACCACTGTGTGTGTCTGTTGAGGGATAGTGCTGCGGTCTCCGTCCTCGTACAGCAATGCGTGTGTATCAAGGCAGAAACATTTTGCACTTTATCAACATGACACGCTTGGCAGAAAAACAACACAGTACGATAAAATGTAATCTTGAAAAAGACGGACAACAGTAAGCAGCTGCTAATAAAAAAAATTGTAAAAAAAAAAACATTTCCCATTCAGCCCTTGGTGCCTAGGATTAAGAAATGTGCTTCAAAATTAAAGCTTGTTAACTTTATTGGTGTAGTTATTTTAACAAGTCTTAAGCAGCGCTCACCACCTCCCAGTTCTCCAGCAGCAGGCAGTCCGACACTTGCAGCAGCTCGGTTCCGCTGCCTGGTTCCAGAGTTGGGGAGATGGAGGCGGCCGACACACAGCGCCGCTGATAAAACTGTTAGCGCGGAGCAGTGGTGACACAGTCAGGGACGAGGATGCAATGCTGGCGACTGGCAGGAACGAGTAGAGGCTCTGGGAGAGAATAGGCGCAGTAAGTGGGAGCCGCTGCAGCCGAGTCTTCGTAATGCGAAGCACAGCGCCATCTCCATCCACCGCTGAGAGGAGGGAGCAAGAAAGCACAAGCAAAAAGGATGGGCAAGCAGCGGCTCAAATAAAAAAAATTGCCTCGCGTGAATAAAAATTTTATAAAAAAAGGAGATCCATGAAAAACAACAAACACAAAAAAATGCACTAACACCAGTAAAGGGGCCAAGAGCCATAGGCGTGACCAACAGGGAAAAAGAAGGGACATAAACCACGCTAATCAAATATCAACTAAGACATTTTGAAAGACACACTCAAAAACAAATAGGGAAACGGAGGCGGAGACCCCCTCACTAAAGCATATACTGCATGTCTTAATGAGACAGCGCATGCGCTGCCTAGGCAAGACCTAAAAAGGTTGTTTGAACCCTCCAGCAAGATGGGCAGTTCAATAGAATGGGCATGCAGATTGCCCCAGCCTCACCAGACCCTCCAAGACAGAGGTGTTTAACCCTTTCCGTGCTCAGGACGGCTGGGAGCCATCCTGAGACACGGTGGGCGTGTGCTCAGGATGGCTCCTGGCTGTCCTAGCACCCACCCACGGGGGAAGCGCTGGACTGCTAATTATGCTGCACCCACCGGGAAGGACAGTGGAAGCCCTTCCGCTGCCCTGCGCCCCCTCTTCCATGCCATCTAATGACGACAGCGCGCACCACGAGCCGACATCATTAGATGAAACTGGACGTGGTGGAAGCCATTTGCTTCCAGCGCTTCCAGGAGGAGAAGGTGAGTTTCTCCTCAGGGAGGGGGTATTTTTGAAACAAAGAGGCATCAAGGGAAAGGAAAGGGTTTTTCTTTCCTCAGATGTCTCTGTGAGCATTCATGCTGCACGATCGCTCGATCGTGCAGCAGGAAGGCCTATTAGACACCAGGGATTATTTTATTTTTTGTGCAGAATGTATTCGGTGAGGAGCCCCTTAGGCAAGGGTTGCTCCCCTTGGGGGACATATTGTTTGGCAGTTTCTGCCCCATGGGGTGGGGCAGATTGGCCCAAATAATTTTTTAGCCGGCCCACTGGACCACCAGAGATTCTTTTGTTTTAGTTAGTTTTTTTATAAATTTGTAATGCATGCGGGGAGGGGCCCCATGGGCAAGGGTTGCTCCCCTTAGGGGGACATATTGTTTGGCCATTTCTGCCCCCCAGTCAGATCGGCCCAAATAAATTTGTGATGCACCACTAGGCCACCAGGGATGTTTTATATTTTAGTTTTTTTTTATTACTAATGCATGTGGGCAGCGACCCCTTGGGCAAGGTCAATCCCCTTTGGGGACATTTTGTCTGGCCGTCTCTGCCACTGAGGGGGGAGGATTGGCCCAAAATGATTTCAGTTGGCCCACTAGTCCACCAGGGATTTATTTTTTTATATAAATGTTTATGGTGAGCGGCCCCATGGACAATGGTCGCTCCCCTTTATGGGGATGAATATTTCAGCTATTTCTGACCCTCTTGGGGTCGGCCTTTTGCTTTTAGGCCCACCTACCCATCAGATTGGCTGGTAGATTGTGCATGGACTGGTTCATTATTTGCATATGTGATTGCAATGTTTATTTCTCCCTTTATTCTAGTGCTTTTTGTTCTTGTTTGCAGTTTCTGCACTTTTGCGTAGTTGCATTTATTTGGTTAAAAAAACATTTTTTGTTGTGTTTACTCTAAATGAGTATTGTCATGCACGCATGCATTTTTTGTAAGTGGTGTCAATACAGCAGCATATTTAATTTGTATTTGGAGCCTAAAATTCTTTGTGATGTCTTTTGCGTTGTCTTATGTGTAGTTTTCTTTTTTAGTGGGATATTGTTGGTCCTTGCTGTGTCTGTGCAGAGTAGGTGGTGAGTCTATCTACTTCTGACAAGTGAGTGGTATAGTTTTTGAGTATATAGGTCTTTGTGATAAAGCCACATATTGTTAATTAGTTATTCTGCTCAGCAGGTGGTTGGTATGCTTTTTGAATCTTCCTCTGACCATGATTATGAGACTGACAGTACATCTGAGGAAGAGGAGGAAGTGCAAGATTCAGGCAGTGAGTTTTCTGTCCATGAGGAATCATCTGATTATGAAGCTACTCTCAGTGCAGATGAAGTTACTCTCAGTGCGGATGAATTGCCTGTTTTAGAGGAGGACACTGATGTGGAGGTGGAGAAGTGGAGAAGTGTGGCTCAATGATTAGAGTGGCAGACCCTGATGCAGAGGTCTAGCCCGGGACCAGGGTTCAATTACCCGCCTCGGCGGGTCTTGGGCTCAAAAATTCCACAGACCTGATAATTCTCGCCTTGGTGCCTATTCCAATCATGGAGTCCCACTCTGCAACTCTGGGCAATAGCTTGCTTAATCTCCACAACGGCTAAGGATGCCTGGCCTCCACCTTGGGGGTGCCCAGGAGTGGACGCCTCACAGGGAAAGCCAGGATGGGTTCCACAGCGGTATTCGTACAAGCGCCTTGAGACCCTTGCGGGTGAGTAGTGCGCTATACAAGTATCAATTTACATTACATTTACATTTACATGTGCCGATGGTGCAAGAGGCATCTGGATTGCAGCCTGGTGTAGGAAAGTAGGATCTGCTTCTTATGGTTACCTCCATTTGTTTTGCTTGATGTCTCACTGTTTTGACTAGTCTGGCTGGGATACTGCTAATCAGAACCCCAGCTATCTGCTTTCTCCCCTAAATTGACATACATGCACTTTGGTACACTCTAGATTGGATACTGGGATACCCTTATTAGTCCCTAGTATATGGTACACCATGTACCCAGGGCATAGGCACCCCAGAGGCCTCCAATGGGCTGAAGCATTTATTATGCCACCCATGAGAGTCCATTCAAAATGGAACTCTATGGGCTGCTACTGCAGCCTGTGTAAGCTGGTGCTTGCACCACTTACTTTGGATATAGGTTCACTATATCTAATGGTCACCACACTTAAAACGTACAAGGCAAACATGAGCTTGCTCACTCATGGCTACTGATGAGGGACAGGAGGAAGAGAGTGACCTACTCCCTGACCTCCTCTCACAGAACCCTGATTGTCCAGTAGATGGTGAAGCCTTGGCAGCTAGCCTCACTTGGCAGCAACAGACTGATTGCAGGAAAGTCCTCAAACAGTACAGACACATGTTCTCACTGACTCCTAGTCAGACCTCCTGGTGTACCCATGAAGTAGACACAGGGGAGAGCCTACCTGTAAAGAACAACATTTACAGACAGCCTGACCACTTCAGGGACTACATCAGGACAGTGGTCCAAAAGATGTTGGAATTGGGAGTAATTGAACCCTCAGATAGCCCTTGGGCTAGCCCAGTAGTCCTGGCACCCAAACCTCACACCCAGGGTGGTAAAAGAGAGATGAGGTTTTGTGAAGACTTCAGGGGACTCAATACAGTCACTAGGACTGATATTCATCCTATTCCAAGGACAGATGAACTTATAGATTCTTTGGCCTCAGCCAAGTTTCTGAGTACATTTGGCCTTACAGCTGGCTACTGGCACTAAAGACTAGTTGAGGATGCTAAGCCAAAAACAGCATTCTCAACCCCTAGTGGCCACTATCAATTTGTTGTAATGGCCTTTGGTTTGAAGAATGCACCTGCCACTTTTCAAAGGTTGGTGAATAAGGTTCTCACAGGCCTGGAAGTCTATAGTCCAGCTTATCTTGATGATATTGCTGTCTTTAGCTCCACATGGGAGGATCACCTGGTCCACCTGAGGGAGGTTTTGAAGGTCCTGCAAAAGGCAGGCCTCACTATCAAGGCCACTAAGTGCCAGATAGGGCAGAGTAAGATTGTATACATAGGCCACCTTGTGGGTGGAGGACAGGTACAACCATTATAGAGCAAACTCCAGACCATAATGGACTGGGTTGCTCCAACCACCCATACTCAGGTCAGAGCTTTCTTGGGCCTGACTGGAAACTACAGGAGGTTTGTCAAAGGATATGCAACCAAAGCGACCCCTTTGAATGATTTGACTTCCAAAGGAATTCCAAAGAAGGTTCAGTGGACAGTTAGCTGTCAAAAAGCATTTAATGACCTGAAGCAAGCCATGTGCAAAGTCCTGACTATTCCAAACAATTCATTGTTCAAACTGACGCATATGAGTTGGGGGTAAGGGCTGTGTTATCACAACTGAATGAAGAGGGTCAGGATCAGCCAGTAGCTTTTATAAGCAGGAAGCTGACCCCCAGAGAGAAACGTTGGTCAGCTATTGAGAGGGAAGCCTTTGCTGTGGTTTGGACTCACTTCATTGTTCAGCCAGACCATACGCCCCTCTTATGGCTTAAACAGATGAAGGGTGAAAATCCTAAACATTTGAGGTGGTCCATTTCCCTACAGGGGATGGATTATACAGTGGAACATAGACTTGGTAGTAACCATGCCAATGCAGGAGGACTCTACAGATATTTCCACTTAGAACATGAAGACTCAACTGGTCAGGGTTAGTATAATTTCCTTTCATGTGGGGGGGGGGCGTAGGAAAGTAGGATCTGCTTCTTATGGTTACCCCCATTTTTTTTCTTGATGTCCCACTGTTTTGACTAGTCTGGCTGGGAGCCTGCTAATCAGGATCCCAGCCTATCTGCTTTCTCCCTCAAATTGACATACATGTACTTTGGTACACTCCAGATTGGATACTGGGGTACCCTTATCAGTCCCAAGTATATGGTACACCATGTACCCAGGGCATAGGTACCCCAGAGGCCTCCCATGGGCTGAAGCATGTATTATGCCACCCATTAGAGGCCATGCAAAATGGAACTCTAGATCTGCTACTGCAGCCTGTGGAAGCTGGTGCTTGCACAACTTACTTTAGATATAGGTTCACTATATCTAATGGTCACTACACCTAAAACTTATAAGTCACCCTTATGATAGGCCTTATCAATCCTGAAGGCAGGGTGCTGGGTTTTATGTGAGAGGGTGCCCCTGCATGAGCAGAGCCCCTCTGCAACCTTTGGAGATCATTCTCCCGGGTTGTCTGTGACTCAGCCAGACATATAGGTAGAGGTGCATTATAACCTCACAGTAAATGTGATCTCAAAAACTGCTCCTTAGGGACACATTGTGTTGGGTATCAAACACCTTGGAATCATACCTCCACACCAGAAACTGGTGTGGGAGGTATGATTCCACCCTTCTGATGCGAGCTTTGTGTGGTCCCTGGACTTACCAGTGCCAGCCTTCTCGACCCGGACAGCACAAAATGGATGCTGACGACCAGAGACACCTTTCTGCACAATAGGCATCCTGTCACCAGCAGGCAGGCAGGCATGCATGACCACCTCCCAGACAGGATTTAGTGTAATCGGGCTGGGTGGTTGCACTGCGAGAGTGTCAGAAAGTCTGCACTGGGGCACATTTGGTGTCCCTGTGCATAGTCCAGCTCAAACCATTCTGGGAGCCATTGGCTCCTGCTCTGGCACAAACCTGGACAAAGGATATGGGTGTGGCCACCCCTCTGTCCTGCCCCTCCCCTAGGAGGGTCACCTGAATCTGTCCAACCCTCTCCCGTGGGTATAAAATAGGTTACCTGGCTACAGGACATTGGATTTTACATGGACAAGATTTTACAAAGAAGAAACCACTGACCTTCGACCATCTGGACACCTGGACTTCGCTGGACCTCAACTGGGCTAGACTTCGTCCCCCTTTGGTACAAACTCTTAGTTTATGCTGTGACTCCATACAGGCTCCGTGCAGGACCTGTGGGGCACTTAAGACATTTTCCCTCGCAGGCACCAAACGCGCAGCTGAACGGTAACTGCTCCTAAGCTCCTGAGGATTTCAGCAACACAGGAGGTGGGTACCTAGAGGTCACCGAGGTGTATCTGTCCTCTCACCAAGTTTGAGGCCAGTATCCCTTGTGGGGGCTGAGTAACCTGAACCCCTGTGCACCATGTCCATTTGCAAGTGCATATGCTTGTTTGCGATTCCTGAGCTTGTTCATTGGACCCCTTGTGGTCCTGACCCTGAGCAGTATTTGCACCAAAGATCTCCGGCCTCCTTGCACTGTGTGCTCCGAGGGCTGCTACTTTGCAGTCTTGCTGGAGGTCCACTCGCGACTCCTGGTCCTTCGGCCTGTGGGTCCCCCTGAGGGTCATCTTGATTGTTCTTGTGCTTTCCTGGTTTCCCCAGACATGCCCTGACTCTCCATTGCTTGGGAAGTCATCTGGACCTTGCTGGTCCACACCGTAACCTGTTTGTCCTTCCTGCGTGGGTTGCTGTTGCCAAGGCTTGTTGGTGCTCCCGCCAGACACAGACCACTTAGCACTCGACATCCTTCACTTCCGGATCCTTGTCATCCTCGAAATCTCCTGGTCCTCGTGGCTGCGGAATCAAGCATCCCTTCTTCGCACCTAAAGCAACCTGCATCGGTGGGCATTCGTCTACTGAGCCCCTGGTCACTCTGGAGTGACCCAGACTCTGTCCCCTCTGCTTTCAGGTTCCCTCCATCCAGAATCCAGGCTTGGATTCCACCGGACCCTTTTCACCTTCACGGCGGCAGTACTTCTTCACTTCCTTCCATAGAGAACAACAAGAGTTTCCAACGCCACTTCAGACCTACGCACCCGGCTTTCCTGGGTCAAGCAACTCAGATACCACTGTATCAATGGGCGTTGTGGCTCTTTAAACTGTTAAGTCCTGAAGGGTTTGCTCAAATTCCTCCTAGAAGGTTCCTTAAACTTTAACTTTGCAACCGCGACTTTCCCATAGAGTTGTACGGAGCACACAGTTGTGTTTCCTCACTGCACCCATCCTCCGTGGGTCTCCTGTGTGATCCCCTTGAGTGGTTCCTTGGGGTCCCAGCTATTCTACGTACTCTAGGTACTGTGTCCCTTCAAGGTGTGATTGTTATACCACTATTTTAGTATATGGTTCAGTCTACCCCTGGAGCCCGCTGTGTATTGTGCTAATTACAACTGTTCTATTGATCCAGTATTGTGTGCTTTGTGTTCTATCCTCGAGTAGATGATAGTAGATAGTGTTATATTAATAAATACATATTTTTATATAACTACTGTGTGGTTCTCCTTCATTTAGTCATTCAGGAGGTGATATTCTGGTAAAACAAGCTGCTTTACATTACTTCAAGATTTAGCCTGAAGGCTGCTCTCCATAGCTTCCACTAGGATAGCTTTCATAAAGGTTATCTTTGACCTCACATATCATATGGGTCGTGTGGATCGGTACAGGGTAGGCCTGGCGTTAAATTCGGTTCCGCTCATGGAATTTGTGGAATTTGGGTAATTTTGCGTCCCGTGGAGAACGCGGAATTGACCAAAATTCTGCAACCGCAGCTTCGTGGAATTTTTTGCTTGTTCGCGCTTTCAAAATGCCACTTTGTGAAATATTCCCCCTACCCCGAGTACGCAAACAGCGCTCGTGAACAGGAAAAAAGCATCGCAAACAGGCGGAAGAAGCAATTCCGCGTGTTCGTTGAACTATGCGTGCTCGCGGAGATTTTTTACTGTTTCGTGGAGCTTTACGTAGTGCGACTACGCAAATTCCGTCCACCCCTAGTACAGGGTGCTCACTTTAACTAGAGAACAGCATATACCAAGCCACCTCCTCACACCTGGGGCTGCAAGGCTTCCCATTGGAAGTGCTGGACTCTGGGTTGATCCAAACATGGTACAGCTGGTAATACCTGCCTTTAGTGGTGATGCAGGGTGTACAGTGAATTGTGATTTCTTTGCCTATATTGTTTTTTCAGTTGTGTATGGATGATGCATTTTTGGGAGAGATTCTTGAGCAGACTAATTTGTATGCTGAACAGTATTTGAGAGACAACAGTGACAGACTTAAGCCCCACTCTAGAGCTACCCGGTGGACTCTCACAAATCTGGATGTGATGAAGAAGATTTTGGGGTTGGCTTCTCTGATGGGTTTGATAAGGAAGCCTTCCATTGCTTCATATTGGTCTACTAGTCCATTGATGGCAATGGCCATAATTCCTGCAATTATGAGTCATGATCAGTATTTACTTGTGCTTCGAACACTGCATTTTGCTGAAAATGCTTTGGCTTTGCCACGAGATCACCCTGACTGTGACTGTCTTTTTAAAATTCGACCTGTTCTTGATCACTTTGTAGATCAATTTTCAGAGATCTATACTCCGGGGAAAGAAATAACTATTGATGAGCCTTTGGTCCCGTTCAAGGGTCATTTGGTTTTTAGACAGTACATTCCTAGTAAGAGGGCACGTTATGGATCTAAGATGTATATGTTGTCTGAGAGTAGGACAGGATAGGTCTATAATTTCCGGGTGTACACTGGTCGGGATTCCACTATTGTCCTCCCTGGTTGTCTATCCACTTTAGGAGTTTCAGAGAAAATTGTGTGGGAACTTGCTAGGGGCTTTTTTTTACAAAGGTCCCCATTTATACCTAGATAACTTCTACACTCCTGTGCCATTGTTTAAGGAATTGTTCAAAGTGGACACTTTTGCTTGTGGCACAATCCGCTCTAACCGTAAAGGTTATCCAAAAGAGCTTGTTTGCAAAAAGCTTCAGAGGGGACAGTGCAGTGTATTGCGTAGTGATGAACTGCTAGCTGTGAAATTTGTGGACAGGAGGGATGTGTACATGCTGACTTCCATCCATGATGCAAGTATTTCACCTGCGGCTGTTTGGGGTCAGGTTGCTGGAGTGCGCAAACCTGTGTGCATTGTAGACTACAATAAGCACATGGGTGTTGTTGATAGAGGTGATCAGAGGTTGTAACCTTACACTGCTATTCATAAGGCTTACATTTGGTATAAGAAGTTGGCCATCCATCTTTTCAATTTACTAACTTTTAATGTTTTTGTTGTGTTCAAGAACTGTTCTCCAGAGTCAAAGAAGACTGTTGTTCAGTTTCAATAGTCTGTGATAGGCAGCCTTGTTGCAGTGGAACAGGCAAGTGTTCCTAGAGTTTAAGTGGTGGAGGATGTTGCAAGATTGAAAGATCTCCACTTTCCCCATTTAATTCTTCCCACCCCCAAAAAACCTATCCCTGTAAGAGATGTAGAGTCTGTTTGCGAAGAGGTATGCGGAAGGACAGTTGTATTCACTGTGCAGAGTATCCTTCCTATCCTGGGCTGTGTGTGCCCACATGTTTTAGATTGTACCACACAGATTTTGGGAGCAATCGTGAGTCTAATAGTGTACTGCCTGGTCTGTATGGTTTTTTATTTGTTGTTCAGTTTCACGTTTGGCATTAGAATGATGTCTTTAATTACCGCTTTTGTGTTTGTAGTTATAATTTTGCATCTAGTTCAAATTGGTTTGTAATTTCTTTCATGTAAAATTTTTTTTTCAGTGTGCGTGGACTGGGGCTTGGCTGGTGGTGTGCGTGGACTGGTGCTTGGCTGGTGGTGTGCGTGGACTGGCACTTGGCTGGCGGTGTGCGTGGACTGGCACTTGGCTAGCAGTGTGCGTGGACTGGCACTTGGTTGGTGGTGTGCTTGACCTGACGGTTGGCTGGCGGTGGGTGGGTGCTTGGCTGGTGGTGTGAGTGGACTAGCGCTTGGCGGGTGGTGTGCATGGACTGGCACTCGGCTGGCGGTGTGCGTGGACTGACACACAGCTGCCGGTGTGCGTGGGCTGGCGCTTGGGTGATGGTGTGCATGGGCTGGCGCTTGGTTGATGGTGTGTGTGGGCTGACGCTTGGCTGGCAGTGTGTGTGGGCTGGCGCTTGGCTGGCAGTTTGGGTGGATGGGGCTTGGCTGGTGGTGTGTGAGTAGTGACTTGCTGCTGGTCATTACACACTGCTAGTCAAACGCCACTACAGACACCATGTGAACAACCAGTCGGTGTGATTGCTGTGTTAGTCATGTGGGCGTATGTAAGTGAAGGGCCCTTGAATGGCGCTGTCTGTTGATGTGAATGTTGTAATGTGCAAAGCCCACAGCTGGTGATGTGAATGGTGTTGTGTGTCCCGTTTGAAAGGTGTGTGAATGGCCTGTAAAGAGGTTGGTGCCTTGTTGTGGCTTTACAGCTCACGAGCTGTGAGTCATTGGTTAAGGTTTTTCACCTTTTAATTATTAACAGTGCATTTCCTTTTTGTGATATAAAATATACTTTTTGAACCTTTCACTCACCCTCGTGCCAAATCCAGCCAGTATGTTTGTACTTGAGGAACAGATGGGTAGGCAGTCATATTTGTCTCATCTGTGTTTCTGTGCTAAGGTGTAGTCTGTCTCTAGGGAAAATTTACCAATTTTAGATATTTCAGTGGTGGCTTTGCCGGCTACAAAATGGCTGCACCTTGAGTGGGCTCTGCCGGCCAAGCCTTTTCATCCGCCACGATCCTGCGGTCCAGGGTGTGCTGACCCTCCGCTCCACTCTGCTCCGACTCCTTACCTCCAGGGACGACGCCTGATCCCCCGGCCAACTCCGGCCACCGATGCTGCAAGGAGGTCTGCCACCATTTCCAGCCCTGGGCGCGGCTGCCGGGCCTGGCTGATGGTGTGCATGGCAGGCGGCTGTGTCGAGCTGCTGCTGAGCGGACGACTGCCGATGCTAGCCTGCCTGGACAGGACCAGACCATCCTACTGACGATGGTCCGCAGACCTGTTATTTCTTCCCCCTGGTGAGCTGTGCTACAGCTTGGACATTCTGCAGCCGGGTTGGGGGGCGCACACCGCACCTCTGGGCCCGGGCCTAAATCTCCGCTGTCAGGTGCCTCCCACCACCTGAGGTGCCCTTCGCCTTCAGCTCCTTCAATGGGCCCATGACGTGGTCGGCGCACCCCCATGCCTCCCTGCTGTTTTTTTCCCCTGTGCACGCGGTCATACTGGGGCGCTCCGGCCATGCAGCCGCTGTGGTCTGGGCCTCGCTGCAGCCATCCTCGCCCCGGCGCACCGGGGGTCCATCTCAGCCGTCCTGTTTGCCAGGATCTCCGTGCCTGCACTATATTGCCGTTTGGGCCTGCTGACCTGCTTTGAGGCCCTGCCTGCCTGCTGTTGTGCGTGGCGGTGTCCTACCGGCCTCCCAGACTCTGTGCTTCACTGAGGAATCGCCTGCAATTTTGGGGCCCTGAGCTGCGCTGGTCCCTTGGGACCCCACTTGCATCGGCCTGTGTTTGGGGATCGCCTCTCCCTCCTTCAGCCCTCCTGTTTCAGACTTGCTCAGGTCCTCCGCCAGGCGTGCTGCTAGCACCTGCTGCTGACCTCTTCATCTACAGCCCCTCCTGCCAGATCTGGTACTTCATCACCTTTCCTCCGGACCTGCTTTGGGGCCCTGCCTGTCTGCTGTTGTGCGTGGTGGTGTCCTCCCGGCCTCTGAGACCCTGTGCTTCACCGAGGACTCACCTGCAGCTTTGGGGCCCGGAACAGCGCTGATCCCCTGGGACTCCAATTGTATCGCTCGCGGATTTTGGGCCCAGAGCTGCACTGGTCCCCTGGGACCTCCACTTGCATAAGCCTGTGATTGGGGATTGCCTCTCCCACCTTCGGCCCTCCTGTTTCTGACCTAGCTCAGGTACTTGGCCAGGCGTGCTGCTAGCATAGGCTGCTGTCCTCTCCGTCTACAGCCCCACCTGCCCAATCTGGCACTTCATCACCTCTCCTCCGGACCTGCATGATCACCCCTGAGCCTGGTCAGACGTTGGCTCAGGTTTTTGCACAATGCCTTTCCTGTCCCGGCCTTCCCCTTGGGTCCTGTAACTGCTACATTCCTTGGTGTGACATTCTCAGGCACATCTTTTTTTGTTGGCCCCTGTTTTCCCCTACGCCGTGCCTCCGCCTCCAGTTCTTTGGCAGTTCAGGTAGCGCACTTGTGTGAGAGCTGGCGGCTCGATCATGGGAAAGGCGGACCCCAAGCAGCCCAAGCTGGCTTTTGACCAATGCAGGTAAACCCGACAGGATGGGGATGCCCTGGACACTGGTGAACTTGCTACCCAGCCTTAAGCGGGTACGACCCGAGAGGACGACCTTAAATCCATCATGTTGGATGTGAATGCCACAGTCACTGGCAACGCCGCCCAGCTCGATCAACTATCAACTCGTCTTGATGCTGTCAAGGCACGGGTGGACTCGCACGACACCCAGCTAACCCATGTGGAGGGGAGGGTGTCCGATGTTGAAGACGCCGTGACGAGAGATCACCATAAACTCCCTCAAATGGACAAGGTTCTAGAGCTTATTAGGAATAAGAATGAAGATTTGGAGGCGCGCTCTCGTAGACGTCACCTCCGCATCACGGGCATGCCCAAATGCTCCAACATTTCCAAAATGGAGGACTTTGTTGAGCAGCTGACCTGGGACCTATTTGGTGAGGTTCTTTCCCCAGTCTTCATCATAGAGCATGCCCATAGCTCTCTGGGTCCTCGGCCCGCTCCTGACCTGCCTCCTCGCCCAATCATTGCCAAATAACTAAACCTTCGGGACCGGGATGCCGTTTTACGTGCAGCCAGGGAGAAGGGTGAAATTCACCTTCAAGGGAACTCTCTGACCTTTTACCCTGACTATACTATGGCTGTGCAGGCTGCCCGTCGCAAATTTCTCCCGACCAAACGACTGCTTTAGAAAAACGGCATCTACTATTCCCTGGCTTACCCGGCCAATTGCGAGTTCGGCAGGGCTCACAGGTACACGTGTTCATGGAGCCAAAAGCGGCATTGACCTACGCCAAAGAGCTGGACAAACCACAGTGTTCCTCACCTCCCAGCTTTCAGACTGGTGCCGGTGGTGATATTAGTGACAATGAGTGAATGCAGCCCTTTTCTCCTGGTTGTTTGTTGTTTGTGTTCTATGTCACAGCTATTTGCTCGGGCGGCAGCACCTTCTGCTCATGCAGTTGCTCCTGATCCTACCGTTCTCTGACGCTCTCCTGTCCCCGGCTTGCAGGCCTGGTGGTATACCCATGTTGTTGGGGCATCCACTGCTCCTAATATAACGGCTTGGCACCCTCTTCTCCCTTCACATAGGAACTGTCCACTCTAGTTTTGGGCTACATGCTATTTCGATCGCTTCCCTATGATGCGCCTCTGGAGAGTGAGGCCCTTTGCTGCTCTCCTAAGACTACACTCATTGTCCCCAAACAAAGCCTGTGGCTTGGCCACCCTGTCTGAGAGGCAGGGGTGTTCGATGTGCAGAGCCATGCCTCCACTGGATAATTCCCTCCTTCTTTGACTCTGATCTTCCCCATCCTAGTTGGGGGCTCCTTGGGTGGGTGGGGATGGGCTCTCAACTTGATTGGGGTTTGGTGTAGGTGGTGGGGGTGTTCATTGGGTATGTTGCCTCCATTCCAAGGCCTGTTGTTTTTTGTTTTTTTTACTCTTTCTGTAAAGTGTCATTCCCTACATTGACCTGCACTGCACATCCCTTCTCAATCACAACTGGCTCCTGTTTTGTACCTGTCCTCAAGGGCACGTGGGTGTCAGGTTCTCTGGGCTGTTGGTCCTGCTTGAACCTCTGGATCACCGCTCAAGATACTTTCTCGTGGATCACCTCCGTAGAGCACATGGTGAGTGCTCTTACTGACCACACTGCCATCCGCCTCAGCTTGCTTCCCCTACATTTCCCGCAGCACGCGTTTGCTTAGCGGCTGCCCCCTAAGGCACTCTGGGATTCGGTGTTCTGCTACAAGATGCAATCCTTAATTGTGACCTATTTTGAGCGTAACGCCGGCTCTCTGGATTCCCCTTCCAAGCTTTGGGAAGGGTTTTAGGTGATGATTCGGGGGGCCACTGTATCTCTAAGCAAGCTGGTGTCCTGGGTTCTACCCGTAGGGCCCTTGAGCGATTGGAGGGAGAAATTAAGACTCTTGCCTCTACACTCTCTTAACCCTACAGCCGACATTCTCGCGCAGCTCAGGGGCAAACTATCCGACTTTACTGTTGAGTCCAACAGGGAACTCTCCTTTCTGGATGGGGAGGTGGGGGCACGTCGCTTTTGTGAGAGGGATCATCATCCAGGCAAGACCTTAGCCAACCTCTTACGAAGGCCACTTGTGGAATCCTATGTCACAGCACTCCAGGACGGGGGACCAGATAGAACTAACTCTCCCGAGGAGGCGGTGACTAGATTCAACACCTTTTATTCTCAACTATACACTGCTGGGGCTGTCCCCTCGCACGACATCCTTGACCAATACTTTGATACTCTCGAGCTCCTCTGTTTAGGCAACTGCCACATGGAGTTCCTCGATAAAATCTTTTCCAAGGAAGAGATCCTGGCCGCCATTAATAGTCTGCCTGGCGATAAGGCTCCGGCCTCCGACGGATTACCTGCATCCTTTTACAAAGCCTTTGCGCCCCTTCTCGTTGCTATGTATAATGACTCATTGAGCGCGGCCATTTCCCTCCTTCACTCCGCGAGGCCCTGCTAACGCTGCTCTTAAAACCAGAGAAGTCCCCCGAGCTCCTTGACTCTTACCGCTCGTTGTCTCTCATCAACACTGATAAAAAGATTTTTGCCAAGTTGCTGGCCTCCTGTCTCCTTCCGCTCATGCCCCTTATAGCTTGCCCAGACCAATCCGGTTTCATCCCTGGTCGTGCCACGTCACACAATCTTCGGACTATATTCGCCGTCCTCCATCAAATTAACCCTGCACTTCCGACCGTGGCTGCCCTCTTGAAAGCTACCAAAGCCTTTGACACTCTTGAGTGGCCTTACCTCTTTTATCTTCTCCCCTGCTTAGGCTTTAGCCCGGTTTTTATGCGCAAAGCCCATCTTCTTTATTCTCTTCCCACAGCTCGCCTTCGGATCAACTGTTAGATCGCGTAGCCCTTCCCTGTTGCTAGGGGCATGAGACAGGGGTGTCCACTTTCACCCATGCTCTTTGCTGTCGCTATGGAGCCCCTCGCCACTAGGCTCCGGCAGCATCCCACCCAGGGAGTTCTTGGCTTTACGGCTTGAGCCTTGGTTGTCTCCATGTATGCAGATTACATTACGCTCTATGTCCGCAACTCCCAAGAAAATCTCGGCCCCATGGTCAGCGAGGTCGTGCGCTTCGGG